>NC_133499.1:7419587-7422961 GCF_025370935.1 Choristoneura fumiferana
TATTACTGACACCAAAAAATTGTATTCATTAAACTTTTTCAGTATTATGTAATCACAAAATGCTTCAGAAAGTTGCATACTTCAATAAATTCCATTTAAATGTATCCACCTCGTAGGCAAAAATAAGTATACATGAATTGGTTCCATATACATATAACCACACCAATTTGGCAAATATTAGTATACGCCGTTTGATTCATAAATATGTAACACGATTTGATATTTTGATTCGTTTTGAAGAATTACTGTTTTGTTAAGATTACATGTCTGTCTCTTTCGTAACCTGCATGCGGGCAGGGACATACATACTACGAATCCATACTCCATTAAAATAATATTATATACTGGTGACCCGTTTCGGCACAACACGGTTACGGTATACATAGACACCGTGAATCACACTATTTATTTGTGAAAACCGCATCAAAATCCGTTGCGTAGTTTGAAAGATCTAAGCGTACAAACAAAAAAAGCGACTTTGTTTTATACTATGGAGTGATGAATTGAAAGTAACTCTGTCTGTTCCGGTATCACGTCGAAACCGACTGGTTTCGACTGTCAAGGGGCTGAACATAGGGGACTTAGTTTTTTATCTCCAAAAGCAACCCTTAAGGGGAGAAAATGGGGATGAACTGACTGGAGTGAGCTGGATGAAATTGGTATGGATATATTTAATTTTTTATACACCATCAAGATCACCAAATACTTGGAAACGTCCAGAGTGGTCATTAATATCGACTAAGCCAAAGCGATCAAGTTGTTCGGGTCATCCACTGAGGACAGATCCACTGAAGCATCTATAATTTGCAATCTTTAATCATTGTAATTTTAATTATAGATCTCTCACTCATCGTACGAAACACAGTAGCAGGACTAGCCAGCTCCTGCTTCACGTCGATATTCTGTGAGAGTGTGGTACTACCCCGGTCGAGCCGGCCCATTCGTACTGCAAACCAAGAACTGGCTACAGTGCGGCTCTACCACTAACAATTAACAAATATAATTAAATAAAAACAAAAAAATGCTTAGTGCACCTTTCTGAGAATGACCCTAAACTGAAATACTCAATATTTACAAGTCAATTCAATCTAAGGACTGTCAAGTGCGTCATAGAATAATCGTGAGATAGACGTATGCAGTGACAAGTCCGCACTGTTTTCGTGAATTGTCAAAACAGTTAAATATACAACTTACGATTCTATGCCAGTCAGACAAGGTTGTTGTTGCAGTCTGGATACATATTTATGAATCAACGGCGTATACAAATATTTGCCAAATTGGTGTGGTTATATGTATATGGACCCATTCATGTATACTTATTTTTGCCTACGAGGGGATACATTAAATGGAATTTATTTAAGTATGCAACTTTCTGAAGCATTTTGTGATTACATAATACTGAAACAGTTTAATGAATACAATTTTTTGGTGTCAGTAATAGATACATATTTATGATGAAAATGTGTGGCTACATATTTTCATTTTTTTTGTGTATACATACTTTTAGACGTGACTGTACACAGAGCGGAGATGGAGATACTGTAATCCGTGTTATAGCTATAATATTAATAGGATGCTAATGTGAGAGAATCTGGAAAAGCTAGCGGAAAAAACGCACTGATTAGCGCAACGTGTATTTGCAAAGTAGCAAGTATTGCGATGAAGCCTGGTTCGAGACACTTGCTGACAAGAGACAGAAACGACACCAAGGCGGTTCTGCACCAACCTCCGCATACTTCTCTTGTCAGGCCTGTGGACGAACATGTCGCTCGCATCGGTCTACTCAGCCACAAAAGACGTTGTGCACAACACGCCCAAATTCGTCTGTAGCAGACACATAGGCCTAAATTAATGTGCAAGTGTATGTGACTTACATGTAACGTTCCGGCATGTTGATCAGTTCGGGCACGTAGCGTCGCACATACTCGCCGCTCGGGTCGAGCCTCTGTCCCAGCCGCACGGGGCAGGCACACTCGCTGGAGTCTAGCAGAGCCTCGAACGCGCTCGACGATACCCACATCCAGTTGCCCGCGCATACTGACCTGTAAAACCCGTCATCAATGGTTCAGTTTTCAAGGTTGGTTAAAATTTGGTGCTGTGACCAGGATACTATTGTCTTTACATAGTTTATGACAATTGCAATGAAAGCTCTCATAGAGTGATGTCAAATTGTTGACGATTCTTTAAGCGAAGTCACATCTCAGTTCTGGAAGGAAATTTATTTATTTAAGTACAAACAAAACTTCTATTCCTCTTATTCCTTAATGCATTGTTTAACAGTGGTGCCGTGACCAGGATACTATTGTTTATGGAATAGTTAGTAGAGATCACCGTCGGCTCTAGCCTGTGATCAAGGCAGAGCGAGATTGTCTACACCGCTTCCGAGCCTCTCAAAAAGCGCCATCATAATTTTATTTTGCACTGGAAACTGGCAAATGGCCCCCCTTGTCACCTGGTGCGGTGCCTAACATGACCGCTTTCTTGCTGTACCCTAGGGCCGGCGCTTGCAGATCTAAAAAGTTATAGCTGTGGTTTTTAAGTGTTACTGACCAATCAGCATCGAGCAGGTACTTGAGGAAGTGCTGGAGCCCATGCTCCCAAGATAGCCAGAGCGTGCCCCGCGTGAGGAAGACGCCACGGTGTTCCGCACCGAGTTGCACCCCAGCCCTCTATGCGGAGCTGTCGCATGGCTGCGTCGATGAACGGGAAACCGGTGCGGCCTTCGATCCAACTATTAGTATGGTAGAAAATAGTTTCATGATTTTTGTAGTTGGTTAATAAAACTCGTTTCTTAGTGTAGCTATTCATGATTGAAATCTAGTATCTATTTAGACAAACAAACAGTTCAGATGCTGAACGAAGACTGAGTTTATTGAGACATAAGAATGCTGTATAGAAGTAGTTCATTCGGTCTTCCATTCACCATAGCTAATATCTACTTATTTTGACATCATAAACAACAATTTAGTCTACGTTTATAATACTTAATAACAAACTGCTCGTTACATTTACAGCATATCGCTTATCCGATGCCAAGACGTTAATTGTTAAGGAGTTCTCCTGGTGCGTTTGGTGACGAGCCTTGCGTAGAAAGTTAGTTAAGCTAATCTGTTATCAACCCGTGAAATACTTGCTGAATAGTTCCGGTGGCCATTTTATTCTTCCTCATCAGTTCTACTTCACCAAATAGTGATTTTTCAAGAGCTACTTAATGCATGACTTACTAGTAAATTTACCTACCCAAATCATCATATGCGTCCTTAAAATGTTTAACCTTCTAACGCAGGGTACAAAATTTGCAAATAATGTCCAATCAAAAATCAACTTTTCTTGAATGTCATTAAGTTTAAATTCTTGCATTGAATATTGTTGCA
>NC_133499.1:7426823-7469616 GCF_025370935.1 Choristoneura fumiferana
ACCTCCACCAGTGGGTTGAAACTCCATACAAAAAATCTAATGTATGGAGCTAGTGACTTTTTGTACCAACCTCTCCAAAAACTTATTGGTTGCCATATTTATGAAATGATCTGTGTTTAGAAGATTTCACTTAAATTATATATTTGCAATTCTTCACATTTAAAGCTGTGAAAAAAAAAATAAGCGGAAAAAATATTACTAAGATAAATAATACAATATAAAAATAATTCTGACTGATTCCTTTTTATTTAAAGAAAAAAATGTAGTTCTATTTTTTCAATTTATATGGCAGCCCCAAACCTTCATCTGCTGCGTGGGAACGGACGCCTTCGCGAGATTTTGTGTTTACTGTTTGAATTTTCGTGTATTTGGGTGTTTTGTTTTGTTAATAGCGTTGAGTTTGAGATTATTTCTCCTCCGCATTAACTTTTCTTCACTAAAGTGCATTTATTCGAGAGACAGGACTCTAGTTTTTACCGTTATTTTCACGGCTTCCTTTACTAAGAAACCATTCAACATGAGGAGATGCGAAATTGTGGTATTCAAGAAAAACATTGTGAAAACAAAATGTTCTTTGCTAGATTTCCTCTAAGTGAACATGTGTAAGTAAAGTTACTGATAAATCTGATAATAGGTGTTGAGGTTATATTTGGCTGGCCGACGTCAATTCGTATTATATAGTATCACGACAATTAAATTTTATTTCAGTTGTAAGCAGTGGGTGAAAGTAGTTGGCAACGAGATTTCACAAAATCGAAACCCGCTGAAGAAGAAAGCCATACCAAAATTGGGACTTCCCATGCACCTCTTTCTGAAGAAATTCTTGAAGGGTTTCCCTAAAGATGGCAAGAACAGCCAAGGTAAACACTTTATTTTATTTTCAATTTATCTCTATTGCAACTTGACTTACTGCATCTTATAATAATAATAATAAAATAATAAAAGATATTGATTTAATAGTTTGTTTACAAATTCTACATAGGTACATAACAAATAATAAGTACAATCAAAAGGGAAAGCGACTCAGCTTATGCCTGCACCTTGCAGAACAAAGTCCCTTGGCTAACAGGCGCTGTTTTTCAGTCGCCCCCATAAACCATAACCCTAATAAATACCATCAATACACATGCACATATTTTTTTACATACAATATATGTTATAAATTAATTTGCTTCGTCATCAATAATAATGCTAGGTATTTTGAGTGTATAGTATAGTTGCCGGTCAGAGCATTAGTAATAGACAGAAAAATTGGCTATACACACTAATTATATTTCACCTGTATAAGTTAGTGGAAGCTTCTGGCTAAATTAAACTTTGTTTCAGGTTCAGCTTTGAGTTGCCCAGTGTGGAATATTTACATGCACAGCCTTCTACAAGTGGTGCGCAGTGTAAAACTGACAATACAACAGGTAAGCTATCACTGATAAAAATCTATACCTTATAGCATAATTTAGAATTTTAGAGTTGATCTGATGATAAAGCTAGCGGGTGACCATAGGAACACTGATAAACAACACAACTGCATCGAGTTTGGACTCGTTTGTCGTCTTGACGAGTACTTTGGTAACCAGGGGCATATAGTACAGTCAGCAAAAAAAATACTTATATTAGAAGAATTTTCAGAAAAACTTTTATTGAACTGTTTACGGAACCTTTCATGTACGAGTCCAACTCGCACTTGATCATTTTTTCTGTATTGTCTGTGTTTATGGTACACTTCATGTAATAACACTCCTCTTTTTGCGTTAGGGTTAAAATAGGTTGAGCTGCTTAGTAGTTAGAGGAGATAGAAATGGATATGCATACATACAGGTCAAATATAATCCTCCTTTTGGGCTTCACCAGAATCGGGTAAAAACTACAGAATTAATTTCATTACATTTGGCATGGCAAGTAGATTTGTTATCAGAGGTATACAAAATATGTATTGTCAACTAACTCCAAGATCACCTTCATTTCATTTCATTCATTTGACAAGTAAAGACATATTTGACAATAAGGCAAGAAATTGTAAGAAAGTTGTCTAGGTAAACATAGGTCATTGACCTGCAATATGACAAAAATTGGATTGTGCGTACCAATTTTATTTTATCTTGCATTAGTTAGTGTAAGCTACTGGCTAAATTTAACTTTGTTTCAGGTTCAGCTTTGGAGTTGCCCAGTGTGGAATATTTACATGCACAGCCTTCCACAAGTGCTGTGCAGTGCAAAACGGACAATACAATACTACAATACAATACTTGTGTAACGTGAAACTGTATTTACCTATGTAAAGAAAAACAGATCCATGACATGAAAAAAATTATTATTAAGAAAAAACAACTTTTTTTTTCTTTAATTCGATCATTTAATTAATAAAAAGCGCACCACTACGTGCCGTTTTTGACAAATATCGATAAAAAAGCACAACACTGCTGTTACAATATCGATAATATCGACTGTTCCTAACAACACTACTTGTCAATGTGACTTTTTCGGCCCTGTTTAGTCTGTGCAGTTCGTTTCTTGATATTGGCACCAAAAAGACACTGAATTCATACTACAATCGTGGAATTGTTTTTGTATGAGAGTTCCGACTCTTAAAACGTAGTGATTATATACTCTTTGCTCCACCTGCCGGAGGGCCTACACTCCGTTTGCCAAGACCCGGTCTCCACTCAAGAACTCGTTTGCTCCAGCGCAAAATTATTCACATGTGATCGAAATATTAATGAAATCTCGGCTTCTAGTTCATACATTGTTTGATAAACAAGTTATTGTGTTGGAAAGCATCAAAACATCGTAAAAGAACGTATTCTTGGCGGCTGCGTACTTCCTCCAACAAAACACCTACGTTTATCGAGAGGGTTATTTTTAAACGTTACTTATTCGCCTTTAAGCTTTATGAGTGCGTTTGGACGTAGTTATTTTTAAATTAGTCCAGTGCTCTGTCGCCACATACAATACATGTACTTAGTCCCCCATATCTGCTTGGTACTCTGTTGCCTTCTGTCCGACGCTAAAGTGCCGCGTTATAACAAGTTATACTTACATGTTTGTTTAACGTTTGGGCTCCACAGAAAACCAGCGTTACTGCACATAATGTGCGGCAACACATGCTGAGTGGAGACCCTTTTTAGTATCCTGCCGTGTCACCTAGTAACATAGTTTTAGTGCTAGTTCTAGTCTTAGTTTTAGGTGGTACTTATGGAGCCAAAATAAACCTTTCTTTCTTTCTTTCTTTCTTTCTTAGTACTTTTTAACCGACTTCAAAAAAAGGAGGAGGTTCGGTTGTATTTTTTTATGTCTGTTTCAGAACTCCGTCATTTATTAACAGATTTGATTTTTTTTGCTTGGGTATGGGAAGACCCTGAATTAAATAGATCCCGTAATTAGCAAATCAAGGTCTGATTGGATCCTAAGGAAATCGAGGGAACTCTCAAATATTGTAGGGACACCTGTGGTGATTTATATTTAGCTGTACAGTAGTAGGTAACTCGTGCATTTGCTCTTGAAAATTTCCATTTTGATGAACTGATGATGAAGACCACAGTTGGCCACCGGAACTACTCATAAACAAGCATTTCAAGTTTGAATTATTAAATTAATTATTTTTATCATTTCAATTATTTTCATGGTTTTTTTCTAGTTGGTTAAATTTTTTATTGCATTTTTTTTTATATGTACTTAGGTGTCGTTAATTTTTAGTTTTTTTTTTTACCTTCAAACAAGTCTTTTAATTTTATTTAAACAAACGTATTATGGTAAAAGTACAATTGAAGTACGTATACGTTACTAAACTTTCCTAAAAATAACTTATTTATTTATCGTATGGAATAATAAGTGTCACTGCAAAACTGTGCATGAAATACAAATGAAAACTAAACATTAAAACTCAAATCTAGATTTCTTAAAATATTCCACGGCTTTCTCTGACAGCTTCTTGAGGTCATCTATGTGTCCATCGAACTTAGTGATCGGGCATTCCAGTACCATGTGGTGGGCCGTCTGTTCCCGGTGGCCACACTCGCAAGCCGCCGACTCGCACCAGCCCCATTTACTCCTAAGGTACGCGGAGTCCCCAACATTGGTTCGGAAGCGGTTGGCCAGGCACCACACTCGGCGCTGCGTTTCGAAGCCCGGGGTCTTTCGCGGGGGTTCAACTCAAACAAGTCAGGTGGCTCTCTCTTCGTCTGCCATTCGCTGAGCCAAGCGTTCCGCATTTCCCAGGCAGGGTCTCTGGAGTGTATTTTGGATACTGGTGGGTGGCGAGATTTTAACCTTTGGGTTGCCGCAGGTAGGTCTTTATTAACAGGTAAGGTGAGTCCCCGCATATTTTGTCCAGCTCGCGATGGAGGCATTGTTCTCGGCGCAGGTGCGGCGGAGCAATATTGCTGAGTGCAGGCAACCAGTGCGTGGGCGTTGGGCGCATACAGCCAGTTACTAGGCGCATGGTGTGGTTCAGCTGCGAGTCTACTGCTGAGACATGTGCGCTGTTAAGCCACACAGGTGCACAATACTCAGCTGAAGAATATACCAGTGCGAGGGCGGTTGTTCGCAGGCACGCAGCGCTGGCGCCCCAGGTAGTGCCCGTCAGTTTCTAAAATAACTTAACTATATACGTATATACTACCCCCCCAAAACCCCCCCCACCCCCAAGTCTTGTCCTTGCGGAAGAGTGCCCAAAAGTACTTTTAGTAACTCTATTATTTATTGCAGCTATTAGTCGATGATGTACCTACTACTGCTGGGTTAAAGTTACTTAGATGTTATATTGATTGGTACATTTTCCAAAACTAAAATAAAACCCTTACTCAATTAAAAAACTTTTGATTGCGAAGTATACATCCAAAAAGGATCGCAATCGATGCCGACTTTGTTTTTCGTCTCGAATAAACATCAAGGGTAGAGTTCAAAGCTTGGCGTTCTAAATTTAGACGCCATTTTGTTTTGGTTATCCGCCATTCTGGAGCGTCTGGCGGTGTAAATATTTACGGTTTACTTTAGTTCTCGATATGGTTAAATTCAAACACGCAGTTGCAAAATTGGTAAAGGGTTAATTTAACAAACCTTCTTGAAGATAACACACACATTTCAATAAATCTCGTAAAACCTTGAAACAGCTTTGGACAGTAAACATTTTTAATCCAACAGGCTGGCTAATTGTCACGTTTGGCCAAAAAAACTTAAGTTATTTAATAAACAAAATTGCAATAACAAATCAAGTCAATTTCATGAATAGTACAACGACACCCTTTCAAGGTTACCCCGTGCAGAATAGCTCTCATCGCCATAGCAACAGCATTCCGATTGGCAGCAACCGTAATCAAACGATGTTTGACATAACCTTGGCATGACGTCGCATCACAAATCACAATGGATCAATTTACTATAGTAACATAGACGTAGTCATATAACAATTGGCATGAATGATCATACGTCAAGAGAGTGAGAAAATGTAAGAATCATTAGTGAGTTGAAAAGAGATATATACTTATGGATTATTGTTATGCATTTGGATCAAAATAATGTTGTAATAAATTATATAACTATATCCTATAGTAAAGTCTGCCAATATATTTGACACCGGAAAGGCCTTGAATGTTGATGTAATTGACATTTTGTAGGTAGCTACCAAATGGGAACAGTTTTCTCATCTCGTGGCCAGAAATGGTAGCTAGTTACGACATGGAAATCGTGCTTTCCCATCTTGCAGCTAGCTAAATCATTAATGTTTTTCTATTTCGAAGGTGCGAGTAGCTACCAAATCTGGCTTTAAGATGGGAGTAAAGGGAAAATCCAAACATAAATACTTTTTTTATTTTTAATTAACCATTTTCATTGTCCCACTGCTGGGCGAGGCGAGGCCTCACCCTGTCGGCAGCTAGGTCCTGCCATTCCTTTCTGAATGGGTTCCGGTCGTCCAGCTACCTCCATCTCGGACCACTAAATTCTATTATTTCTACATCTCTTACGATACTCCGCCCAAATTTCTCTATGCGATTTTAACATCAGAAAGAATACATTTATAAACAAAACTGTAATTTCAAAACATAACACAATATTAAATCTATCTATCCCCAGCATTGCTACTACAACACTTGGCACAAATATAAATAATCCAGACACTATAAATAAAAATGTTGATAACACAACATTTTTAAACAAAGTACGTCTCGAATCCGAATGTGACAATCTACATAACACTAATAACGTTTTGAAGTATAATATAGAATTAATAACAACTAATATTAACGGTATCACTATGGAGAAAATTTGGCCAAAGAAAAATTCAAAAACCACTGTAACAAATGGTATCAACCATCCAAATATATTTGCGTACAAATATTTATGAACAGTCTCATGAATACTAATGAAAACTTTGACAAATTCAATAAAGAACACCATAAGCCAATAAGTGAAACTGAGAAAAATATACATGGTCACATAGTATAGAAATTCACCAGGCGAATCGACAACAAAAGGGATAAGAAACAAAATGATAACTTGAGTGAACAGCAAACAGAGGAAGATATAGTGACGGAACTGACGCCACTTCGGTATCAGTGTCCAAGACACTAATCCAAATATCACACTCACTAGAGACACTAAACATTGTAGAATATACAAATTTATCACAATGAGATCATACAAATTTAATTTATTTTCTTCGAAATCACTAGTAGCTTTATAATCAACTTCGTTCGTATAATTAGAAACATTTTGTGTTACGTACATGATGTCAATTTTGCGGTGTTTCGGTGTTTATAGTAGAACGCTTGTGTAATAAATAAATCTTACTTCATTTGGATCGAGGAAATATTTTTCTTTTTCCTTGTTTTAAAACCCAAATTCTAACGAATGACTTGTATTTCAGTTGTGTTACAAAATTTCCCGCTAAATTACACCTAAACGTGCTGATATAATTTAAGCATTCACTTGTAACAGAACCATATAAATATTTTTTATTTTAAATTTGTGGAACTGAACAACGAACAGAGCCAAGCATAGAGACAAAACCTTGCTAAAAAAAGCTCGAAGCATTTTTCTCGCACGAACGCTCGGTACAATTTTTTTTTATTCGACTGTATGGCAAACGAGCAGTGGGTCTCCTGATGGTAAGAGATCACCACCGCTCATAGACACCTGCAACATCCCCCTAGGGATTGCAGATGCGTTGCCAACCCAGACGCCTAAGATGGGATAGCTCAAGTGCCAGTAATTTCACCGGCTGTCTTACTCTCCACGCCGAAACACAACAGTGCAAGCACTGCTGCTTCACGGCAGGATTAGCGGCAAGATGGTGGTAGCAATTCGGGCGGACCTTGCTCAGTTTTGACCTGTAGAATAACACACAAATATCGCGTTCCGATACAGTATAGATATTCTGATGCATTGGATATTTCGGTACAGCTGATCATCATTCATCTTCATCATCTCAGCCGTAGGACGTCCACTGTTGGCCATAGGCCTCCCCCATATACCTTCAGTTGCTTCGGTTCGAAGCGGCCTGTATCCACAGTGCCTTTGCGGCTTCAACCAGATCATCCGCCCATCTTGTTGGTGGGCGTCCTACTACCTACGCGATTGCCGATCCGCGGTCTCCATTCGAAAATTTTCGACCCCAACGGCCACCTGTTCTAAGCGCCACCTCCGTGCGGCCGCCCTTGCCATTTCAAGTCGTTGTCTTTGTCGGTTTGTCTGTGTCACTCGTTCTTTTAGTACCTCCTTATTTGTGATTCGATCCCGTAAAGAAACCTTGTACCACTACCATGAGTTTACACCTACGTTTACAGTGACCGTACTCGATAGCGACGGCGTAAATTATTTGTAGTGGCGCTGTACAATTCTCCATACAAATAATTTACGCCGTCGCTATCGAGTACGGTCACTGTAAACTCATGGTAGTGGACCTCTCTCCCCTTTGGATGACGTAGGTCATGTTCTAGGTAAGTCATTTTATGAGTAGGTCATGTTCTAGGTTAGTCATTTTACTCCATAGCTCGCTACATACAGTACTGGTCGCCATAGCGTACAGCTGATATTTCAGTAAAGACAGATAGACACAGTGGAGAATGTAGTTCATTGGACGTTTTGATTCAGTTAACATTTTTGACTTGCCCCCAATCCAATAGAGATTGGCCTTGTATAGTCGCACTTACAGTACCTGCAGGGCTACTACGAAACTCGAAGTTCGTGTCGTGCGGTCCCTCTAGCTCTCGTTTTAAATAGTATAAGTGTCAGAGGGACCGCACGACACGAACTTCGAGTTTCGAGTTTCGTAGTAGCCCTGCTGGCGATAAAGATTGCACATCGGTCTTCGGAAAAAGACAATGAGGGCTATCGCGTATGAATTCGCCACTAGAGGCGCTAGTGTAGCGTGAGGTCTCCGAAATGTCAAATCTCATAGTTTTTGGATGAGCTACGCGGGTTTATTTATAATTAGAATTATTTTGTGAGTATTTTGCAATTTTTGAAATTAATTATGGCAAATATGCGTTCCGGGGCAATGAATGTCTGTGTTTTGAGACAGTTTTGTCTTTCGGAAACCTTTGTCCTCCCTTCTTTCCGAACAAAACGGGGACTATGCAACACTGTGGCATGCTCGATATTTTTATGATACGGTTTTAAGGTGTATTAAATATGATTTTAATCTAAACTTTGTTTTCACGCCCGCAATAACAGACTTTGAAAGCCACACTTAAAAACCTCATGCAACAGTGCGCCATCTAGTGAGACTTAAACGATAGCCCTCATTGGCTGTTCACGACGATTTCCGAACACTGGCGACCGTCCATCAATCATTTATTAAGTGACGTTTTATATCAAATAAATACTGCACCTTTATGGACTTTAATAGCTTACGACAAATTAATGACATGTCAACTTCGGATATCTATAGAGAGCTGTTGCAACTACTAGAAAAAGGATAGTTCCCTCTTTTTCCTAAAGATGCCATCGTACAATTTAAAGTTTCGGCGGGTTTCCGTCCGTACTCTATTGCACCTGTAACGACTGACAAACGTCACATAAGTAGTAGTAGTGTGACAACGCTCCACGAAGCCGAAATTAGCCGAATCTCTCTCCAAAGACCGATGTGCAATCTTTATGGCCGGGTACTGTACTTATATTTTAAAATAAATCCATTCGTAGATCAAATGTAAAAGACATGTAAATTGGGCACCGTGCCCGACCAACGACCTCAATCCAAAACTAGAGTGTATTTTTAAAGTTTTTCATACGTAACATCTACGCGGTAACATTATAAATCGATATGTTTACATCCTTTGCTGTTTACTGATATTGAAAATACAAACTGAAATATAGATGCACAGAAAAAACAGAAAAATAAGACCATCACTGATGTTTACTGATGTTTAATTTAGCACTAATCTTTACTCGCTGCTTCGCTTGCGGTAGCCGTAAATCACCATACTTTTTGTGATTTTAATGAATTCCCAAAAATCATACGTAGTCCATGAGTGCAAAATTTCAATACTGCAGGGATACTACGAAACTCGAAACTCGAAGTTCGTATCGTACCGTCCCTCTCGCTCTTGTATTAAATAGTATAAGTGTCAGAGGGACCGCACGACACGAACTTCGATTTTCGTAGTAGCCCTGCTGTAGTCTAGATTTAAGTCCTCAAGTGTCAACCACGAACCGGAAGACGAAGCGTTGGCAGGCCTCCCAATAAATGGACTGACGACATCGAGAGAGGTGCAGGCAACCGGTGCATGTGGCGAGTTGTCGTTCATTGTGGTGGTCTAAGGGCTACGTCTTCCGGCTAATGATGATGAGTCTAGATGTAGTCCACGCTTCCTGGCGGAAGGATCTGATCTGAGACAGGGAGGCGTTATCTCTCTGAAACTCTTCAGAAATTCGTCGGAGGATGTTTTTAAGCATTTGGACTAGAACGGGTCCGTATCAGCATCAACCCCTCTTCTTTTTGTTGATAATACAAATGTCATACTGATTTATGTTGTTTTGCCTAATAAATAAATTATATTCAGCCTACGTTCTAGTATAAAGCACTAAAGATGTGACGTCAAATTATTTGGAGTTGCTCTACGACTAGACACACATACACAAATGCAATACATGAACACAATTTATTGCGCAGACGTAGGTAGGTACGTAGTTAAAACCATATGGTCGCGAATGTAAAAAGTAAGTAAGTGTTTATATTGTTTGACGTATATTACCTATTTGACGACCGGTGGCCAAGTGGTTAGAGAACCTGACTACGAAGCTTGAGGTCCCGGGTTCGATTCCCGGCCGGGGCAGATATTTGTGTGAATAACACGAATGTTTGTTCTCGGGTCTTGGATGTTTAATATGTATTTAAGTATGTATTTATCTATATAAGTATGTTTATCCGTTGCCTAGTATCCATAGTACAAGCTTTGCTTAGTTTGGGACTAGGTCAATTGGTGTCCCATGATATTTATTTATTATTTATTTATATATTTCGTTGATATACCTGGTGTGGCCTGTAATACGAGAAAAATATTAAAACTAGGGAGTCCACGTCAAACTGAACCACATTAGTTCAGCGACTTTTAAAAATAATGGAGTCTTTGAATTTTCCTTTTTTCATAACAAATTAATACTGCTATCAATGTACGCCATCCTAGAACACAACTGACGTCGCCTGTCACGCTACAAACATCAAGCATTTTGCTTTAAGTACTATGCTTCTCCGAATAAACTTTAAAAATAAAAAAAATTATGATTTTTAAAATTTGACGACCGGATGGCTGAGTGGTTAGAGAACCTGACTACGAAGCTTAAGGTCCCGGGTTCGAATCCCGGCGGGGCAGATATTTGTGTGAATAACACGAATGTTTGTTCTCGGGTCTTGGATGTTTAATATGTATTTAAGTATGTATTTATCTATATAAGTATGTTTATCCGTTGCCTAGTATCCATAGTACAAGCTTTGCTTAGTTTGGGACTAGGTCAATTGGTGTCAAGTGTCCCATGATATTTATTTATTATTTATTTATATATTTCGTTGATATACCGGGTGTGGCCTGTAATACGAGCAAAATATTAAAACATAGGGCGTCCTCGTCAAACTGAACCACATTAGTTCAGCGACTTTTAAAAATAATGGAGTCTTTGAATTTTCCTTTTTTCAAACAAATTAAATACTGCTATCAATGTACGCCATCCTAGAACACAACTGACGTCGCCTGTCACGCTACAAACATCAAGCATTTTGCTTTAAGTACTATGCTTCTCCGAATAAACTTTAAAAATTAAAAAACTAATGATTTTTAAAAGTCGCTGAACTAATGTTGTTCAGTTTGATCTATGTTTTAATTATTTCCTCGTATTACAGGCCACACCCGGTAGACCTCCGCACAGTAAACGCCATTTTTACAACTCCTGATTTTGCCATATCCTAATATTATTATGAAAATATAGATATACAGATAGTGTTTAGCGAAGAGAAAATTTGAATCGGTTGAAAATTGGATTTATAGTGATTTTTTTAAATCTATATACCTGTCTCTTTCTCAAACGCTTTTCTCTATGCAGCAAGTGTGGCGGTACTGGCGTGTGACGTCACATGCCAGTATGTCATTCTCTGTCTAATCTTGAATTTCAAACCTGTATAACTTTGTTATTTGTAAAGGTAGCTTAAAAATTGTTTTTCTATTCGATAACAGGCATTGTGTAGTTTTAATTTATAAAACATACTTATACAAAATAGTCAAATACCGTATTTCAGATCCATTTTGTGGTAAATTCTTCTTGGAATTAATCTAAGGTGAAGGTTAAGCAATCCGTCCGTCAAATGTAAAAATAGTTTTTTCCCACGTAGATAAACTTTGTAAAGGAAATAACCGAAATGTCTGGTCGCTGCTAAATCTTGGAGGTCGTCCAATTTCGAGAGAAGACCAGATTATTTAGATCTTTACGTGTATATGTGATAGGGTTAGATGGGCAGGGGGGCTAACAAATTCGAAAATCGAAGTTCGTATCGTACCGTCCCTCTCACTCTCGTATTAAATAATATAGCGTTAGCGGAACGGCAAGATACGAAGTTCGAATTTTGCACTTCGTAGTATTGGGGCAGGGTCTAACAGCCACAAACAAAAAAAGTTTGCATGTGAGCAAGGCTCTACCCATCCCGTGTTACACGCAAACAATTGGAGTGGCTGAAAGGTGCAATAGAACTCTTAAAGTAAGTAAGTACTCAATTGAAAATTAGCGAAGATGCAAAAATGTTTCTATAATTTTTCGCTGAAAATATTTTTCCCAAAATTATTTATGACCCAAGGGACAAACTATTTTTTTTTAACGTTAAGTAACTACTTCAGAATCAATCAACCTTTAAGTGATTTTTAAAAATGATTAACTTATTTAAATTAAATCACATTAGCGCAATTAAACAATTATTTACCAATAAAATTTAGGACTAATTAAGGTTTGCAAAACTGAAGTGGCAGTGGGCGGGGCACATTGCTCGCAGGACTGATGGCCGATGGGGTCAGAAGGTTCTCGAATGGCGTCCGCGGACCGGGAGACGAGCTGTCGGTAGGCCTCCAACAAGATGGAGCGACGACCTGGTTAAGATCGCGGGATTGCACAAGACCGGTCTGAGTGGAGAGCCTTGGGGGAGGCCTATGTCCAGCAGTGGACGTCTTTCTGACATGAAGATGATGATGATGAAAATTAAGGATTATTATAAAACTGACCTAACCTGAAAGATTCTACAGGCAGTCCTGAAATATGTCCTGCTTAGTTTCAGAAAAATCGTTTTTCTGCATAATTGAAGCAGTCGAGAAATGAATCATAGTTTGTATGATTTCTTTGTTGAGTCGGCTGCGAGTTTCGTCGGCAAATTCACGATGACCTTGCGCCTATTGTCGTAAGCAGGGAAAACGGTACACGGTCATTTGCCATTTGGTTTGGTTTATCAACACTCGACGAAGTTTGGGGAAGTGTAAACCAATAAGTCGTTATCATCATCAGCAGCCAAGAAGCCCACTGCTGGACAAAGTCCTCCCGCTTAGAACGCTCAGGTGCTTATTTCGCATAACATTAATTGTCCTAATACGAATTCGCATAACAGATTTGGCATAACATAATTGTGTATAAAAGCGGCAATAATAAAGAAACATAACACTTATTTAGTATAATAATGAGTCCGCCTGATTGAAAATTGTTCTTTGTTCAGTCGGCCAAGAGTGTTTGGTCGGTGGATTATAGTATGATGACCTTGTGCCCATTGTCGTGAGCAGGGAATACGTACGGCACGTGGTCGTTTGATCTGTTTATCAACTCAACACTACGAATATAAGATGAATGTTGTGAAATATAATTTATTGAATCAGGCGTTACTTTGCGAAGGTCCATATATTAATGAACTAAAACAATTAGGTACTTAGCTTACCTGCGACCGATAGCTACGGTTATGCAAGAAATGTGTGTTCATGCAGGTCCTATTCCACGCTGTTAGAACACACACATCATACAAACCCAACTATCACCACCAGCACATAACGCAGACGCGTTTCGAATTCTGCTACTCTGATGATGAACTCTGGTTGCGTTCGAAACGTGTGGTGGTGATAGTTGGGTTAGTGTGATGTGTGTTCTTACAACGTGGAGGCGGAACTGCATGAACACACATTTGTTGCTTAAACGTATCTATCATAACGCCGCGGGTGAGCAAAGTAATGTAGTTCATTTTAGTTTGTTGCTAACTTTTTCTGCTTTTAAGTTATTTCTTTCTCTTTCTTGTTTTAAACTTTCGCGTTTTAACCGTTGTAAGTGTCGCGATAAGTTCCAGGTTTGAGAACATCTAAGTATGTATAGTTTCCGTAGATCCGAGTGCCGGCAATAATCTGCTATTACTTACTCAGAAAAACCACCTCAAACCCTCTTCTTGAACAAAAGTTTTCCGTAAAGGAAAACAAATAAACAAAGCTTAAATATATTGCGAAATTTCCTGAAACCACGCGGTTCAACAACACGTGGTTGGAGGGGTGCCATATTTGTTTTTTTGCGTCGCTCTTTTGTAGACTGCCAGTGTCGTCATTTAATTTTTCACGTGTGGCAATACTGATTTATAGTTTTAAATCGAGATGTGACGATGGTACTCGTGTGGTTTATTGGCTGTTTATATTTTATTGTTTGCAATATTGACACGCAGTAAGATCGATTTGTTTTGTTGTTTTACTATTTATATTGCTGTTGTTCATAAACAAGAACCTTATTGTGCTAATAGACTTAAGCACTTGTAACGAGCATTCTAGGACTTCGGTACACGCTCTTCCGTGTCAGTTTAGTCTATCATTCTATTTCTGTCATTCACATCCGATGGATGAATATTATTAAGATTCGATTTGTAGCATTCGAACATGGCGGATGTAGACAATATCTAATTTTGCTATTTCTGTTTCTTTGGCTAGTTGAAGTATAATTTTGATAGTGTTTTATGCGGCGATTTACCTTAACAGTGATCACTAAATTCTATATATCTCTCGTGTCTGACATTTTTTAATGCGCAGTTGTGTCCACGTGGTTTTTGAATTTTACTATCAAGTTGCAAAAACTACAACCACCGTACAATTAGGACAGAAAAGCCATATTTTAAAAGAGAAGAAGAAATTATAAAAAACATTTGATTTTCAGGCCTGGACCATCAGTCCGTCAGACTGAAGTAATGAGGGCTATCGTTTTTGTCTTTCTAGATGGCGCCACTGTTGCGTGAGTTTTTAAGTGTGGCTTTCAAAGTCCGTTACTACTTACTACGGGCGTGAAAAACAAAGTTTAGATTAAAATCATATTTAATACACCTTAAACCGTACTATAAAAATATCGAGCAACCACAGTGTTACGTAGTCTCCCGTTTTGTTCGGAGAAAAACGGAGCACAAACGTTTCTGAAACACAAAACTGTCTCAAATCAAAGACATTCATTGCCCGTAACGCATAATTGCCATAACTAATTTCAGGTAATGCAAAATATTCACAAAATTATTCTAAATATAAATAAACCGCTTAGCTCACCCAAAAACTATGAGATTTGACATTTCGAGACCTCACGCACACTAGCGCCTCTAGCGGCGAATTAAGACGCGATAGCCCATTCTGTCATAATGAGGGGTTTATTATATTAGAATTATTTTGTGAATATTTTGCGATATCTGAAATTAATTAGGGCAAATATGCGTTCCGGGCAATGAATGTCTGTGTTTTGAGATAGTTTTGTCTTTCGGAAACCTTTGTCCTTCCCTTTTTTCCGAACAAATCGGGGACTTTGCAAACACTGTGGTATGCTCGATATTTTTATGCTACGGTTTTAAGGTGTATTTAAATATGATTTTAATCTAAACTTTTTTCACGCCCGTAATAAAAGACTTGAAAGCCATACTTAAAAACCTCACGCAACAGTGCGCCATCTAGTGAGACAAAAAACGATAGCCCTCATTCTGACTAGAATGATGAACCTAAGAGGCTACTTATCGTACTGTCCCTCTCATTCTCGTATTATATTAGCGTCACTGGGACGGCAAGATACGAAATTCAAATTTTGCACTTCGTAGTATACCTAGGGCCTGTTTGTTGTTTAGTTCGACTTTATTACGTTTCCATTCAATCAAAGTTCTAGTCAGTCTGATACCTCTTCCACATAAACCGCTGAACCGATTACATGAAATTTGCTATAAAGATACTTTGAGGTCCTGGGTACGACATAGGATAGCTTTATCCGGAAAATAGCATAGGTCCCGCGGATAAACGAAGTTTTCGTAGACAGAGTTACTATAAATACAAGCGAAACAGGGTCATCGCTCTCCCGAGGTTAACTTGACAGTTGAATGACAGCCGCAGCCAGTGTTGCCAACATCCGTCCGCGGTTTTATATGGTCACACCTTGGGGTTTGGCAGTATGATAGAGGATCTTGGCCTAGTAAGATGGACTTGTTATGTGCTGTACCAATAGCTTGGATGAATGTAATACAGGTAAATGCAAATAGTTTTCTTGTGGGATCGTTAGGAAAGGCCCAAATAAACATGTTTTAAAGCTTAGGATAGTACGTAAACAGGAACTAAGAAAACTGCGCATATGTTAAGAGTATAAAAACAAAACAAAACTGGCCTCGTTGTACCGTATGGAGTCCTACTAAAATTATAAACGTGAAATCGCGATTTTGTTTTAGTTACGCCACAACGCTCAATTGAACGGATTTGAATATCTGGAATAAAATGGAGTTCGGCTACATGCTCTTCCGGCGTCACTTCAGGCCCTCATTCTGGTTTTCTGTCATTCAAATCGGATTAACGAATACTATTAACGACTTCGGTTACATAGAATGGACCTGTAGCGACTCCTAGCGCCATCTAGTGAGCACATATAGAAACTCCAAGAGAGAGAGAGAGAGAGAGAGCATCACAACACAACACGACACAGATAAATGTGAATGCAGCTTGAATGACGACACAAGGATCGAGCTTTTAACCAAGTCATATATCTATAATTTATAGCCTCTATCGGTTAACAATATACAATGTTTTAAACCTTTGTTTTAAGGCTTTAGTGACCATTTTTTTATTCGTCCGTCTGTTTGTCGACAGAAATCATGCCGTCGGAGGTGCGGTCCGGCAAGTCCCTGCAGCGGGAGCTGGCTGACTCCATCATCAGGATGGTGCCTCTGGACGAGATCAGGATCCTGCTGGCTTGCGGCGCTAAGGTACACAAATATTTATTTATGTACTAGCGGACCTGGCAGATGTTGTCCTGCCCGAAAAAACACTACATCAAATATGATAACATATCGACAGCAGCGCCACCTAACGGTCCAATTGCGTTTTCAAACCATCGAGGAAGGACCAGGAACCGAACCTATTGAAGTTTCCACACAAAATCAGTTCAGCCGTTTAAGAGGAGGTAGGTGACAAACACATGTACTTACAGAAGAATCATATACATACATTAAAGAAGATTTAATTTGAATAAAAAAACAGCATAACAGTTTATCACTAAGGCAATGCGTTATTCTTTAGGTGAACGAGCCAGTAACGCAGGGCCTGCGTCCACTGCACTACGCGATATGGCAGCGCTACCTGGAAGCTACTAGATTGTTGTTGGTGCGGGGATGCGACGTGAACGCGAGAGACGATTGTGGATACAGCGCGCTGCATCTGTCTTCTGAGCACGGGTGAGGAATTTGACACAGACAAGCACACCTTACATTCCCTCCCTTTCCCATCTCCGTTTCCTCCACTTCCTCCTTCATTGCCCTATCCTCGCCCCTCCAGCTATATCATCTTTCCTCCATCTCTCTGGAACTGCCTTCTTTCATTCTTTCCTCCCTATAGCTTTATTTTCCTAACTCTAACCACCTGTTTCTCTCGCTCCCTCCATTTCTGCCTTTCTTCATCTCTTTCCCTGCAACCTTCCTTATTTATTTTTCTAGAACTCCCTCCTTTGAGCTACTTCTCTTGCCTACGCTAGTAACTCTCACAATATGGCACTGCTACTTGGAAGCAATCATATTGTTGTTGGTGTACGTCAACGCGAGAGACGATTTCCTCATCCTCCTCATTTATTTCCCTTTCTCTTCATCTCTTTCTCTCCCACCTTTCATCTGTATCTTTCTAGAACCCCTCCTCTGAGCTCTTTCTCTGCCCCACGATTGTAACTCTCGAGTCATGTCAGCGCTAACGCTATCTGGATTGTTATTAGTAACAGGATTCGAGTTCAAACTTTATCCGCCACACCGGAAACTTTTACGTTTTTAGAAAAAGAAACATTGCAGCTTTAATACATGTTTGTGTGTCACATCTTGCGCAGATACACAGAATTGGTGAAGCTCCTCCTCCAGAGCGGAGCAGCTGTGGACTATCGCCCTGACACTGGGGAAGAGTTCCCCCGAACTACCCTCTGCGATGAGCCCCTCAGGCTGGCCATAAGGAACAAGCACTATGTAAGCTATACCAAAGAATAAAGATAGATAGGGAGGTCTATAGATAGGCAATTAGATATATAGTTAGAACGTAGAATACAGAGAGTAAAATTCATTGTAAGGTAAAACTGCGACAGTCGATTTTGAATGGTTGAACTTTAAGTTATTTACTAAACTGAGTTCTGGGCTTTTTATTTTCAATTTATTTGAAAAAAACTTTTTTTGTCTTTATAAACTCAAAGGTCAAAGATATCTTTACACTTTAGTGCCCTATCAATGCACAATAAATTTTATACAAAAGTTCAAAAACGCAGTGAAAGTTTATAGACATCTTTGACCTCAACTGTTCATACTGTTTAACCAAAAACCAATTAACCTGATGTTAAAGGTGCTAACTTTTTACCTCCTCCAGGAGGTCGCCCGTCTCCTCCTGGAGCACGGCGCGGATCCTAACAAGAGGTACTTCTTCGGCGCTGAGATCAACCTGGTCTCCGACCCTGAATACTTGGAACTGCTCCTGACCTTTGGAGCCAACCCTGACTCCCGTGACAGAGCTGGCCTGACCCCACTCATGAAGGCAGCTAGGCAAAGAAAGGTAAAAACTGAAATGATAATCCTGGTCAGGGCACCAAATGAAAACAACTCTTGATATCCGTATTTTTGACGCTGGAATTTACATACAATTAGGAATTAGGCATATAATTTAATTAATTTCTCACGCAAACGTATTGATGTGACTGCGTCGACACTGTTTGTGTGTCGATTCAAATTTATAGAAGACCAAATTGTAGAGAACAAGTTCGATATAATTGTAGATCATATTCATATTGGATAGATTCATTTATTAAATCGCTTTATTGACTTCATTGTTTTTAATTCGTAATTCGTAATAATTTCGTAATTCGTCCATTCGGACAGGCTAAGGTCCAGGACCATATTGCCTCGTCATCAGTTAGTTGAGAACTTCTTTTCTGACGATTGTTTCAGGGCATGGATGCTGTGCTGCTGCTGATCAGCCACGGTGCCGACGTAAACGCTATGGCTGACGCTCGGAATGACTACCGAACAGTACTGCATTACGCTGTGCTCAGCGGTAAGTTTCTCAAGCTAAGAGATTCCTTTAAAAACTTCTAGGGTCATTAGTTCATCTTATAAAGTGCCTAGTTTAGCCCTTAAAAAAAATAAGCCGACAACCACCTTGTTTGTATGATCTGAGGTATCTAACGTGAATGTCACAGTCGGAACCCAATCATTTACATATCATTTTAACACTTTGTCGGCATAATTCAGTCACGCAAATCTACAGTTCTCAGCACAGCACAGCACACAGCATGTGCAGTTCAGTGCACTGATAGTCTCTGAGAAAAGCCGTGGACAGACAGACAGACAGAAAGATTTAGCGAAAATTTGAGCGTTTCATATTTGCCATTTTGGCAACGAAACCCTAAAAAGAAGCATAATATTTGTAAATGCATGGTAACAGAGTGGTTACACCTTACAAATAGTAACATATACTTTTGCGCGAAATTTGTTAACGACCTATAACATCGTCCATCCTCAGGCAACACGACCGTAGTCAACTTGCTGGTGAAGCAGGGCGCATGCGTGAATTCGTGCGCCGCTCTGAGCAAGCCCAGCCCGCTGGACCTGGCCATACTGAAGGGAGACGTGCCCATGGTCGAGCTGCTGCTGGCTGCCGGTAAGCTAACGCTAAGTTAGACTAAACAAAGGCGAAGTTACACTAACTAAGACTAGGCTAGACTAAACTAAAACTAAAGTTACACTAATTTAGACTAAACTAACACTAAGTTAGACTAACCTAAGACTAAAGTTAGACTGAACTAACACTAAGTTAGACTCATCTGTGGCTCTTTACAGTGCTGGTTACGTAAAATGCAATGGTTACGTATGTAAGAAAAGAACATAGTGCCTTTACCAACTTTTAACCAATAACTTAAGAAGTTAGGCTACGACGCTACGAGCTACTTTGAACTTACTTAGCGATAACCTAGGATAGGGTAGGGCTTTGCGGTGAAGGAAAACATCGTGAGGAAACCTGCACAAACCTGCGAAGCAATTCAATGGTGCGTGTGAAGTTCCCAATCCGCACTGGGCCCGCGTGGGAACTATAGCCCAAGCCCTCTTGTTCTGAGAGGAGGCCTGTGCCCAGCAGTGGGACGTATATAGGCTGGATGAACCTAGGGTAGGCTAAGTTAAAGACGCTATGAATTGACTATGGGTTGACAATGAAGGCTATCGTTTTTTGTCTCACTAGATGGCGCACTGTTGCGTGAGGTTTTTAAGTATGGCTTTCAAAGTCTGTTATTACGGGCGTGAAAACAAAGTTTAGATTAAAATCATATTGAATACACCTTAAACCGTACCATAAAAATATCGAGCATGCCACAGTGTTGCATAGTCCCCGTTTTTTTGGAAAAAAGGGAGGACAAAGGTTTCCGAAAGACAAAACTGTCTCAAAACAGAGACATTAATTGCCCCGCAACGCATATTTGCCATAGTTAATTTCAGATATTGCAAAATAATCACAAATTATTCTAATTATTAATAAACCCGCGTAGCTCACCCAAAAACTATGAGATTTGACATTTCGGAGACCTCACTCTACACTAGCGCCTCTAGTGGCGAATTCATACGCGATAGCCTTCATTGACTAAACTTTTTGTCAGGTGCCCGAGTGAACTCTTCCAGCTCTGTGATTGGTTCCCCGCTGCATGTGGCCTGCTCCGACAACATAACCAACAGGAAGGAAATAGTTCAAGTAAGTAAGATATATTTTACACGCAGAAAATGGTTTATTGTTTGCATAATCTATCTATCTATCTGATACCTTTTAAACGAGCAATAATATCTTTAAATGTCCTTAAGCCTCTTATGATCTTCGGCCTCTAGGTTGGCAACGCATCTGCAGTACCCCTGGTGTTGCAGATGTATGTATGTATGTATGTATGTAAACTCTTTATTGTACAAAAGAAAATTAACAAAATACAATTGACAAACTTTAAGATACTTGTATAAAGGCGGACTTATCCCTTTAAGGGATCTCTAGCAGTCAACCTTTGAGTGGATGAGAAGAGAGGAGCAATACGTTAGGGTCCGACAAAGGGTGAGTTTAAGAGTTAAATAATGGAAGCTACTATACTTATTAGCTTTATGGACGGTGGTGATCTCTTACCATCAGGAGACCCACGAGCTCGTCCTTATTATTATCCTGTCGAATAATAATAATAAATGAGAAATCTTGTGTATTATATTATATATATATAAGTAATCAGAATCTCGGGAACGGCTCCAACGATTGCGATGCTTTTTTTTATGTAGAGGTCTTCGGGGATGACAAATCGATCTAGCTTAGTCTTATCTCTGGGAAAAAGCTTTTTCAAGCGAAGTTCATCTCAGTTAAGTTCAACGAAGTAATAGATGGATAGCGGAGTGCAAAATTTCCGTAACTACTTGATACCGCGATGGAATGCACAATGGTTTCCCGTAAAACTGATGCTAAGTCCGAATTTGATAGTCTGCCGCGGCGGAACCTGCCAAAAGTACCAAAAAAATAGTCAATTCCGGTGCGAAAAAAGGGGCTATTTAATCCTTCTGATAGTGAAATAATACTCATGGAATCAGTTAGGAATTTACTGGTAGACACAGAAAAGCGAAATTAGTTAGTATTTTTTTGCCGTAAGTGCTCGGCAGACGCTCTCAAAGGTGACCAGGACCCAAAATATACCCATCTCATACCAGCATGAAACCAATTCCAGTCGTTAGGTTAGGTATGAATCAGGTTGAGTTCGTAACGCGTCACTGTAGTGATGCTGGTGATAAATGGGTTTGTGTGATTTGTGTGTTCTTACAGTGTGGAGGTAGACGAACTGCATGTACACAGATTTCTTGCATAAACGTAACTATCATTAGTTTGCAGGTGAGCAAAGTAACGCCTGATTCAATATTTTTTTATATATAAAATATATTTTTATATATTTTTTACCCGTGTGTGTCGGGTTAGAATTACACCTCTCCATTTCTTCCGTGGATGTCGTAAGAGGCGACTGAGGATATAGGTCAAGGTATACCGTAGGCGACAAGCTAGCAACCTGTCACTATTGTACCGTTTTTGTCAAACTTAAAACCTTAAATTGCTAAAAGTGGCTCCGAAGCGGTAACGTTTCGTGTGCTCTGCCTACCCGTTTGGGAATACCGGCGTGATGTTAGTGCCAATAGGCTTACGTTTGGCCCCAATCTCGCTTGATGGAAGGCGAAGATGAGGCCTAAGGTGGTTCACGTTGGATGTCCTTTGCAGATCCTTCTAGAAAGTGGAGCAGATCCGAACCTGAAGGTCTACAACGACGAAGACGCGACACAGCTGCGGCCGCCACTCGCCGAGTACCTGGCCAGCAACGCCGAGCCCAGCGGGGAGATCGTTGCCATGCTGCTAAGGCATGGAGCCAGGGTATGGCTTCGTTAGATAAAGTCAATGAGGCTATCGTTTTTTGTCTTTCTAGATGACGCCACTGTTGCGTGAGGTTTTAAAGTGTGGCTTTCAAAGTCTGTTATTACGGGCGTGAAAACAAAGTTTAGATTAAAATCATATTTAATACACCTTAAAACCGTACCATAGAAATATCGAGCAACCACAGTGTTGCATAGTCCCCGTTTTGTTCGGAAAAAAAGGGAGGACAAAAGTTTCCTAAAGACAAAACTGTCTCAAAACACAGACATTCATTGCCCCGTAAGGCATAATTGCCATAATTAATTTCAGATAATGGAAATATTCACAAAATTATTCTAATTATAAATAAACCCGCGTAGCTCACCAAAAACTATGAGATTTGACATTTCGGAGACCTCACGCTACACTAGCGCCTCTAGCGGCGAATTCATACGCGATAGCCCTCATTTAGCCGGGCGGTCGGCAGGAATCCCTACTAAAAGTTCCAACCAAAACTATATTATAGCGCTGCTTTCGTTTTTTTTGTAACCCCCGGACGCAATAACCACAAAAACACACACACACACACACACTACAGCACAATATCTCTTATTTTCTTCTCTTTCCTATTTATGTTTTTTACTGTGTTTTTGTTGTGATGTAGTGTTTTTTCTTGTCAATAAATGTGTGAGTTTGAGTTTGAGTTTGAAAAAGTTGGAAAAACCCCGACTTTGTCACTTCAAAGTTCAATCTCAAAACGGCTGAACCGATTTGATGTAACATGTCCAAGAACCATCGCTAGAAAACCTGCTTTAATAAAAAACCGTATTCAAATCGGTTTACCCGTTTAAGATCTACGGTGCCACAGATAGACACACATAGCGGTCAAACTTATAACACCTTTCTTTTGCGTCGGCGGTTAAAATTGAACCCGTGCCGAGCGCTAGGGTGCTAGTTAATAAATACTTTGAATATCGCAGGCCCAAGAGCCAATACAGTATGTGTGTAACTCTTCATATCATCATCATCTCAGCCGTAAGAAAGAAAGAACAAACAAAGAAGAAAACAATGTATTTATTATCTGAGATTTATAACAGCAATGACACATT
Organism: Choristoneura fumiferana; assembly: GCF_025370935.1. Classification (NCBI taxonomy): domain Eukaryota; kingdom Metazoa; phylum Arthropoda; class Insecta; order Lepidoptera; family Tortricidae; genus Choristoneura; species Choristoneura fumiferana. Next base: position 7,450,285 of record NC_133499.1, read on the forward strand.
GAGGTTAGGAAAAAACAATAAGAAGTGTTGCCATAAAAAGGACAAGAAAGGGTAAGACGTCCCTAGTTGGACATAGACCTGCAGTTGCTTCGGTTGGAAGCGGACTGGATCCACCGTAAACCCGCGGCTTTAACCAGCCGTGGGGGAGAAGGGCGGCGTTATAATGTTATCCCCCTTCTCACATGATTATAATATCAAAAATTCTTACAGGTTATCATGAAAACACAATTCCGCGATCCGGATGGTATCCTCAACCATCTCCAGAACGTAACGGCTGAAGAGTACCAGCACATCTTCTATCTCCTTCTAGAGCAGCTGAAGCCTTCGACCTTTGTATGATCAAAAGGAACAGCACCTTAAACCCTACCCAGAAAGAGAAGCTAATAGAACGGGCGAAAGTTCCCATCTCTTTACTCGCTCAGACTAGAATCTATTTGCGTAGACATTTTGGCAATATGCTCGTAGATTTAGTCCCTAAATTTGAAATCCCTCAAACCCTTCACCATTATTTACTGTTTCAATGCAGTTAAAGATTTTTTTGTATGTTCATGAGATTTCAATTCGGCTGTATGGGTTTAATTCCTCTGCCTTTTAAAAAGTTGTCGGTGTTGCCAGTAAGGCTCTAGTTTCCCGAGTTGGGGGATTTGACGATTGGATTCTTGGCGATGGAATATTGAAAAATCGCTATTTTGTATTTTATAAGACTTATTAAATAAATTAAATAGTGGATAAACAGTAATTTGAATATTCACAAGTATTTAAACTTGTTTTTGTGCAGTACGAGTATATGTAGGTACTCGAAACCTATTGTGAAAATATTCATTTTTATAAAAATATTTAATAAAATACGCCAGTATAAAGTATATTTATAATTAAGCAAAAATATTGCTGTTGGCTACGAATATTACTGTATGCCTTCTACGTATAAATTATTTAAAAGATATTGCTTTACGTTGTATTAAACCATCAGAACATCTTGTTTTATTATATTATTATCTATTTTTTGTGTCCATTTTGTAGTCTGATTACATTATTGCTATGTGATACATTGTGATATATAATTAGAATTAAGGCTTTCCCAACAAAAAAGAGTAGAAACTTAATGTTGGGTTCCTTCTTTGAATCGTTTATATGCAAAGCCGAGTACGGCAATTTCTTAAACTATGTATATCTACTCTTTATGTCGGTCTTAAACTTGCGATTGTTTAATTATCTCAAGTGTAATTATATTCTCCTATGACTGTAACATGAACTTTGGAAATGTAACCATGAAACTGAAACATTTGTTTTATTTTAATTATACTGTTTTTATTATAACGAAAGGGAAAAAATTATAATGGAGACAGTTTACCCATGAAATTGTGGGACATAAAGTGCCCCATTTGAAAAGCGTGCAGTGGAAAGTAAAATAAGTTTTTGATAAAAAAATCATTTTTAATACAACCTTTTTTTCTGACTGTACTTTTTGTTGACTGTACTTGTATTGTCACCCAAACTACATTTTCATACCAAGAGTTCCGTCCTGCGTAGACGATCCTGACCAGACTACCAGGATGTTACCACCAGATTACTGTATTGTCACGCAATTAACAATAAGTATGCCTAATTTCAAGTCAATCCGACTACTGGAAGTTGATTGAATTTAACTTACAAGATTTGATTACAGACAGAAAACGGGACAGGTAAAACTAAATAATAGCTTGTAAAATGGTACGCCGTGCCTTTGTTTTGCTCGACTTGGCGAGGGCACTACTGTGCCAGATGCCCATTTTCTTGAATTATTATTGTAGCAGTCACCGGCAATGCAGTGTTGCCTATAACGACGAACAGATATTTAATTGGAGACTAGCTGCGTTCAGTACAAAAGCGAGTACGCGAAATGTATGCGCTCCAGACGGCGCGTAAATGCTTATGAAAGCATTGGATAAGATTATTTTCATTTCACTTGTCTACTCTTTTGCACTTTATAACGCTCACCATACTCCGCAACACTTCCACCAGCAACCCGCGTCTAGCGGGACTGTCGGAGCGAATAAACGATTGATAAAAACTTAAGATCATCTTGAGTTTTGACGCTAACCAAACGTTATCATGTTTTTACTCGACCTCAGCGCCATCTCTCGGGAGTTTATTGGAGCTAAAAGTCTTAAATTCACCAGAGGGCGTAACAGGCACTGTGTTTACGTTTAGCTTAATGCAGCGGACTGCTCTGGTCTTCCTTTGAGACTTTTTACACATAAAAACAATCACACCAAAATGACCAAGATGAAGCACGTTGTCTAGAGAGCGGATTTAAAGTAGCGATTACAAGTTTAATGTGCCACACAGCGTGACGTTATGCAGAACATTAGCTGACTGTAATATTTTCATATTATTTTGTTTACTGGCTCATGCATACATGTTTATTTAACGTTTGGGCTCCACAGAAAACCAGCGTTGCTGCACATAATGTGCGGCAACACATGCTGAGTGGAGACCCTTTTTGGTATCCTGCCGTGTCACCAAGTAACATAGTTTTAGTGCTAGTTCTAGTCTTAGTTTTAGGTGGTACTTATGGAGCCAAAATAAACCTTTCTTTATTTCTTTATTTCTAATTGACCAAAGAAAAAATGCCACTAATATTATAAATTTGAAAGATTGTACGTCTGTTTGTTTATTTATTTGTTTGCTTGTTACTTCAGCACGTCTAAACCGCTGAACCGATTCAGATGAAATTCGGTATACAGATAGTTTGAGGCCCGGAGAAGGATATAGGATAATTTATATCCCAGGAAATTGTACAGTTACCGCGGGATAGCGATAACGGATTCTACGCGGACGGAGCCGCGGGTAGCGGCTAGTTTATAATAAATTGATTATCTAATCTAAATGGCAAACAAAATCTTAATTATGACTGATAAAGTACCACAAATTTAACTAATTTATTGAATCGGGCGTTACTTTGCGGAGGTCCATATCAATGAACTAAAAGAATTTCCTTGCTCACCCGCGACCTTACGATAGCTAAGCTTATGCAAAATATGCGCGTTCATGCAGTTCCTCCACCTCCACACTGTAAAACAACACAACACAAACAACAACACAACAACTGGTAGCATGGTGTACGGTTGTGTCACTCTAAAGTTGAGCTCTGGTTGAGTTCGAAACGCGTCAGTGTAGTGTGGTGGTGGTGATAGATGGGTTCGTGTGATTTGTGTGTGTTCTTACAGTGTGGAGGTGGAGGAACTGCATGAACGCGCATATTTTGCATAAGCTTAGCTATCGTAAGGTCGCGGGTGAGCAAGGAAATTCTTCAAGTTCAGAAATTTAACGCCGGGGTATGATTTTGTCCCAGTCGCGGTGGAGACGGCAGGTCCATGGTGTTCCGAAACAAAGACGTTCGTGAAGGCTTTGGGGTTGCGGATGCGTGGAAGGGGTTGTCAACCTAGGTCGGGCTCGTATCTGGTTCAACGAATATCGTTGGCAATACAGCGCGGTAATGCGGCGGGTATTTTCGGTACTTTCGGAGGGTTGGGGTTTGACGTGCGCTAGACATGCGCAATAAAGAAAAGCGTTTAATGGTGCCAGTTGGGGGTAGGTGTGTATTTCTTGTTTATAGTTTGTTACCTGACGAAACTTAATCTAAATGACCAACTACAACTTGTTAGGGTTCCGGAGCCAAAATGGCAAAAACGGAACCCTTATAGTTTCGCCATGTATGGGGGCGACTGAAAAACAGCGTCTGTTAGCCAAGGGACTTTGTTCTGCAAGGCGCAGGCATAAGCTGAGTAGCTTTCCCTTTTGATAGTTTGATTGTACTTATTATTTGTTATGTACCTATGTAGAATTTGTAAGCAAACTATTAAATAAATATCTTTAATTATTATTATTTATGTCTGTCTGTCTGTCTGTCTGTCCGTCCGTCCGCGGCTTTGCTCAGGGACTATCAATGCTAAAAAGCTGTAATTTTGCACGGATATTCATATAAACTATGCCGACAAAATACTATAATAAAAAAATTAAAAAAAAAATTTTTTTAGGGTACCATAGACGTAAAGTGGGAGTGTTTTTTTTTCTCATCCAACCCTATAGTGTGGGGTATCGTTGGATAGGTCTTTTAAAACCATTAGGGGTTTGCTCAGACGATTTTTCGATTCAGTATTTTGTTTGCGAAATATTCAACTTTAAAATTGCAAATTTTCATTAAAATAGGGCGTCCCCCCCCCTCTAAAATCTAAACCGGTGGGTGGAAAAATTAAAAAAAAATCACAATGGTAGTAAGTATATCAAACTTACAAGGAAAAATATAACGGCTAAGTTTGCTTGAGAATTATTAGTAGTTTAAGAGTAAATAGCAGCCTAAGGTATAAAATATACCTAAACTTGGAAGATTTCGTATAAAATACGAAATCCTTAGAAAAATATTACTTATTTTTTTCGTAATGGCTACGGAACCCTATTTTGGGCGTGTCCGACACGCTCTTGCCCGTTTTTTTTTCTTTAACTTTTAGTGTAGCGAGGGTCACAACTGTGAAGTATTACAAAGACTGACGAACAAACATATTTATTGGAGACTAACTACACGTGGTACAAGACTGCAGGATTAAAGCGCGAAAGTGGACTATGCCACGGTTCACACCAGGCAACGCCGCGTATTTGGATACTTAATCGATTATCCCAAAGCTTGGGCAATCGATATCAGTCCAAACGCGGCTTTACCTGATTTCAACCGTAGCATTGGTCGCCACTATCGTTCTTTTACCCCCACTCTTGTACTTACCACGCGTGCTTAGTGTCCATTAGTATCACCTGCTCGTCAATATCATGTAACACTTCACAGCTGAAAACCCTGTAGTCATACTTGTTAAGGCCATTTTTTGGCCGGATGCTGCACTTCGTGAAGAAAGCAAGCCGCTTTGCACAGTGTTAGTACAGACTAAACTGAGTGATTTGACTCGCAGCAGCGGAAGTTTCACCCCTTAGGAACAGAGATGGCGCCACTTCTTTAAAAATATTTCAAAAATTCTACAAGCTAAAGTAATAAACCGATTTCAATGTTTAATATCTCAAATGAGAGCCTATTATATACGTTACTTATAAAAAAATACAAAAAAATATTTACAAAAAACTTTTGTCAAAAAACGCCATCTTAAGTTTTTTTTTCTTACCTGATTTGTAGTTTTTACTTGATTGCTTAAAAAAACTGTATGCAACATGAATGGTTTAATGCATGTACATATTACTGAGTACATAACGAGTATTTTAAAAAAAAATCCGACACCGATACCTATCATATTTAACGAAATATGAAAGTTTAAATGTGAGCACAAATTTCTTTAAAAAATATTTCAAAAAATTCTACAAGCTAAAGTAATAGACCGATTTCAATGTTTAATATCTCAAATTAAAGCTCATAACATTCATTATTTACAAAAAATATAAAAAAAATATTTACTGAAAACTTTTGGCAAAAAACACCATCTCAAGTTTTTTTTTCTTACCTGATTGGTAGTTTTTATTTGATTGCTTAAAAAAACTGTATGCAACATGAATGGTTTAATGCATATACATATTACTGAGTACATAATAAGTATTAAAAAAAAAATCGACACCGATACCTATCATATTTCACGAAATATGAAAGTTTAAATGTGAGCACAAATTTCTTTAAAAAAATTCAATAAATTCTACAAGCTAAACTAATAAACCGATTTAAATGTTTAATATCCCAAATTAAAGCTCATAAAATTCATTATGTAGAAAAAATATTAAAAAAATATTTACTGAAAACTTTTGGCAAAAAACGCCATCTTAAGTTTTTATTTCTTACCTGATTGGTAGTTTTTACTTGATTGCTTAAAAACATTGTATGTTGTATGCAACATGAATGGTTTAATGCATACTTATATATATTTCTGAGTAAATAACAAGTATTATAAAAAAAACCCGACACCGATACCCTTCATACTTCACGAAATATTTAAGTTTAATTGTGCACGCTTTTCTTACAAATAAATTTCAACGAAATCTTCAAGTGAAACTAGTACTCTGATTATAATGTTTAATGTTAAATGAAAAGAAGAACGAAATTACCTAATTTAAAAAAAAAAAGTTTTTTCCTGGTGTTACGAAAAAATATAATTACTTAGTAATTATTAAGACAAAAAATAAAAACTATACCGTTTCCGGCATAGTTGGTTCTGAGATGTAATATATATTGCTTAGTAGTTGGCGAATTTATTTAAAAATTAGCTTTTTATCTGATAGGTAGGGCTACAGCTTATAGATATGTCACATTTGAAATAAAGACTATGAACATCAATGTTTATCAAATATTTAAATTAAAACCTATAAGTCCTCTTCGGGTTCATCGGCAGATGTAGAACTGAAAAGGAAAAGTCGTTTTGAAGTACTTGTGCTATTCCAATACTACAAAATCACAGATCTTTTAGACACGGACTGTGTTGCTGTAATTACTGTTGAATTATTTTTTGCCTAGTTGATAACCATTAGATCTAAAATTTTGTGCCTACCTGTGGAAATCAGTGGTCAGCATACAAAATAACCCTGCATTGAATATTATATTAACTTACTTTTGATTTGTACAGCCACCTTTGCAGGATTTACACTGGGCAGTGCATGGTAAGCTGACCCGACGACACCCACAACGCATGGTATCGCAGCCAGATTTGCAGCCACAATACTTAATGGTCCAAGAGGCTTACTTTCTTTTGCCAACTCTCTTTTGCCTTAGTCCATCCCCAAGAAGATGGACATGGTACGGAAACTTCTGGTTTCAGAGCGTTTCTCCATATTTGGCCCGCTTGGTAAGCTGCACGCAGTGTATGTTTATAGAGAGCATGTCCATACCATGTCCATCTTCTTGGGGATGGACTAAGGCAAAAGAGAGTTGGCAAAAGAAAGTAAGCCTCTTGGACCATTAAGTATTGTGGCTGCAAATCTGGCTGCGATACCATGCGTTGTGGGTGTCGTCGGGTCAGCTTACCATGCACTGCCCAGTGTAAATCCTGCAAAGGTGGCTGTACAAATCAAAAGTAAGTTAATATAATATTCAATGCAGGGTTATTTTGTATGCTGACCACTGATTTCCACAGGTAGGCACAAAATTTTAGATCTAATGGTAATCAACTAGGCACAAAAATAATTCAACAGTACAGCAACACAGTCCGTGTCTAAAAGATTTGTGATTTTGTAGTATTGGAATAGCACAAGTACTTCAAAACGACTTTTCCTTTTCAGTTCTACATCTGCCGATGAACCCGAAGAGGACTTATAGGTTTTAATTTAAATATTTGATAAACATTGATGTTCATAGTCTTTTATTTCAAATGTGACATATCTATAAGCTGTAGCCCTACCTATCAGATAAAAAGCTGTTTTTTTAAATAAATTCGCCAACTACTAAGCAATATATATTACATCTCAGAACCAACTATGCCGGAAACGATATAGTTTTTATTTTTTGTCTTAATAATTACAAGTAATTATATTTTTCGTAACACCAGGAAAAAACTTTTTTTTAATAAATTAGGTAATTTCGTTCTTCTTTTCATTTAACATTAAACATTATAATCAAAGTACTAGTTTCACTTGAAGATTTCGTTGAAATTTATTTGTAAGAAAAGCGTGCACAATTAAACAAATATTTCGTGAAGTATGAAGGGTATCGGTGTCGGTTTTTTTTATAATACTTGTTATTTACTCAGAAATATATATAAGTATGCATTAAACCATTCATGTTGCATACAACATACAATGTTTTTAAGCAATCAAGTAAAAACTACCAATCAGGTAAGAAATAAAAACTTAAGATGCGTTTTTTGCCAAAAGTTTTCAGTAAATATTTTTTTAATATTTTTTCTACATAATGAATTTTATGAGCTTTAATTTGGATATTAAACATTTAAATCGGTTTATTAGTTTAGCTTGTAGAATTTATTGAATTTTTTTTAAAGAAATTTGTGCTCACATTTAAACTTTCATATTTCGTGAAATATGATAGGTATCGGTGTCGATTTTTTTTAAATACTTATTATGTACTCAGTAATATGTATATGCATTAAACCATTCATGTTGCATACAGTTTTTTTAAGCAATCAAATAAAAACTACCAATCAGGTAAGAAAAAAAAACTTGAGATGGTGTTTTTTGCCAAAAGTTTTCAGTAAATATTTTTTTTTATTTTTTTGTAAATAATGAATGTTATGAGCTTTAATTTGAGATATTAAACATTGAAATCGGTCTATTACTTTAGCTTGTAGAATTTTTTGAATATTTTTTAAAGAAATTTGTGCTCACATTTAAACTTTCATATTTCGTTAAATATGATAGGTATCGGTGTCGGATTTTTTTTTAAATACTCGTTATGTACTCAGTAATATGTACATGCATTAAACCATTCATGTTGCATACAGTTTTTTTAAGCAATCAAGTAAAAACTACAAATCAGGTAAGAAAAAAAACTTAAGATGGCGTTTTTGACAAAAGTTTTTTGTAAATATTTTTTGTTTTTTATAAGTAACGTATATAATAGGCTCTCATTTGAGATATTAAACATTGAAATCGGTTTATTACTTTAGCTTGTAGAATTTTTTGAAATATTTTTTAAAGAAGTGGCGCCATCTCTGTTCCTAAGGGGTGAAACTTCCGCTGCTGCGAGTCAAATCACTCAGTTTAGTCTGTACTATCACTGTGCAAAGCGGCTTGCTTTCTTCACGAAGTGCAGCATTTTGTCTCTAACAAGTATGACTACTGCTACACTGGCAGCCCGCGTTAAGCGGAAAGCCAAGGGTTTAAACTTAGAAATACTAAATATCATACGATGATTTCAAGCTAGCCTAACGTCACCACCTTGTTTTTTTTTATTTCAGCGCCATCTCTCGGGACTTTGATTGAACTAAAACTCAGAGGTTCACTAGAGGGCGCAACAGGCACTGTGTTTACGTTACGCTATTAAAAATAAATATTTTTGGTTTTTGAACGTGAAACTACCGTGAGACTTGCAGCTCAACTCAAAAGCACGATGAACGAGATAGCTAGTACCGATGCCCTTTGTCCCTTTCAATAGAGTGACCATACCTAATATATTTGTGAGAAGTTCAATCTTCCTGTTATTGTTTATTATAATCACTGAAGTTTTTCATTAGCTATGGAACATTTCTGAGGGATTAGCCGATTTCACTTTATTAATGTGAAATAATAAGTGCAGCGACTAAAGTTTTCTTTGGGATCTGCAACGGAAAGTCTTTGTACCTCAGAATGGAAGATTGTTGCCATATAAAAACAAAATCAAGATATTCCATCAAACTGTGATGTTATTATCTCCTTATTTTTATTGTGTAACTAAAATGTTATTCCACGAATGACGATACCCCGATACCACAACACTAACATTGGGAAATTAAATTTTTAAGCCGGCAACACTAACAGTGACTTGCGCGAACTGCCAAGCTAAATGTCATTCATTCATAGATTCTAGTCAAGTCAATCAATTGAGCCAAGTTGTTTGTGTGCATTGTTTCGAAGTCTTACTTTTATAATATCCTAAAACTTAATATGGCAGACAAACAGAAAGTTGATCTCGGCTTGCTCGAAGAGGACGATGAATTCGAAGAATTCCCCGCAGAAAGTAAGAAATATTGCGTTTTGAAAATACAACAGGAGTTCGCAAGGAGTACGCTGTATTTTTGAGTGCGTATTATAAATGCATGGTTTTGTTTTAGATTGGGGAACAGAAGACGCTGACGATGAAGACGTGTCGGTGTGGGAAGACAATTGGGAGGACGACATCGTTCAAGATGATTTTAATCAACAATTGAGGTTAGTTTCAACTCAGAACTAAGTATTATAATGGGCCAAAAATCCTTTTGAGGTCTATAGAAACCTAACTTGGATATCATATTTTTTATGCTTATTCTGATAAAACATTATTTCCTAATTTACACACACAAATGAGTTTCCTTCGAATTATTTGGGCTGAAAGTGGACAAAAAACTATAGTTTGGTAACACAGTGGTAATTTGAGTGCCTAATGAGACTCGTAATTAAAACCGAGCATAGGTAAATTCATACATTGTGGCCCAGTTGAAAACTAATACTACTTACTACTGCTAGGAAAATATCCTGAGCTGTCTACAATTTTGTAAAAGTTAATAAATTTTCATCCCTAGTTTTGGTGCCAAAAAGAATTTCGACCCTAACTATGCAAGCAATCATCGTCATCATCATCACCTGAAAGACATCAACTGATAAACTAACGCCTTCAAACCCAGCCGTTACGATCGTGCGGGTTAATTACATTTGAATTTGACATGGATTGTACATAAGGTCCACTGTTGTAACTCTTGCATTTGAATTTTGAACTTGACATGGATTGTACATAAAGTCCATTGTCGTAACTCTTTTCATACTCTGCTGGGTTCGAAAGGGCTAAAGCCTCCCTGTTGAAATGCCACAATAAACGACAACTCACCACTTGCACACTGGTTGGCCACAACTCTCATGATAGTCAGAAACGTGGGGAGAAGCTTGCTATCTCTTTATCTTCTAGTTCGTGAACACTCGAGGACCTCTCTCCTCCAATAGTTATCTGCAAGGCTACTATGAAACTCGAAGTTCGTATCGTACCGTCCCTCTCGCTCTCGTATTAAACGGTATAAGTGTCAGAGGGACCGCACAACACAAACTTTGAGTTTTGAGTTTCGTAGTAGCCCTGCTGTTTGAGTGATGTGGCCCGCCCATTGCCACTTCAACTTGCATATTCTCCGAGCTATGTTGATGACTTTAGACAATGATTTCCAAGCAATAATAGAATGTTTTGTTGCAGGCAACAACTGGAAAAGCTGAAGGAACAAACTAAATCTTAATTTAAATAGCGTTAAGTACTGAAAATTAATATGTTTGTAAGATCTTGAAATAAATTCCTTTTTTTTTTCATTTGCTTCTTTTTGCACTGACCACTCTTCTTCGGCATGTTAAGTAAAAAAAACCCCGAACTGAAACAATGAGGGCTAAAAGACGCGAAATATCGCTAGATGTCGTTAGTATCGTGAAGTTTTTTTTGACGTAACGGTCCTGTCCTGTTTGCAATGAGGGCTATCGTTTTTTGTCTCACTAGATGGCGCACTGTTGCGTGAGGTTTTTAAGTATGGCTTTCAAAGTCTGTTATTACGGGCGTGAAAACAAAGTTTAGATTAAAATCATATTTAATACACCTTAAAACCGTACCATAAAAATATCGAGCATGCCACAGTGTTGCATAGTCCACGTTTTGTTCGGAAAAAAGGGAGGACAAAAGGTTTTTGAAAGACAAAACTGTCTCAAAACACAGGCATTCATTGCCCTGGAATGCATATTTTCCATTATTAATTTCAGATATTGCAAAATATTCTCAAAAAATTTCTAATTATAAATAAACCAGCGTAACTCACCCAAAAACTATGAGATTTGACATTTCGGAGACCTCACGCTACACTAGCGCCTCTAGCGGCGAATTCATACGCGATAGCCCTCATTGGCTAATAACTATATTTCGTTTTTTTAGCATTAGAAAGAAGGAAAGCGATCATGACCTGTTTTTATTGAAAAACACTTCACGTAATAATAAATAAGCCACAGCAAATATGTAAACAATTGGCAAGGACATAATAAAATGATCATTTACATTTGTGTGGTATCATAAGTAATAGTTACTGTTTTTTTTAAAAACGTTATTCAATAAAAAGATACTTCAAGATTGTTTCTTCTAATGCAAAAAAAAACGAAGAATAAATGAGCCAATCGCAAGCAAGACCGTAACGTCAAAAAAACCTCACGACACTAACGCCATCTAGCGATATTTCGCCTGTCTTTTAGCATGTACTTTATGCTTTTAGCCCTCATTACTTTACTCACCTGCAACCTTTTTGTTTTTAATCCCTGTCGCAAAAAGAGGGGTTATAAGTGTGACCGCTGAGTGACTGTCTGGCACTGCAGCTCTTTAACGGGTGAACCGTTGTGCATGCGGTTTTTTTAAAGCAGGTTTTCTAGCGATTGTTCTTAGACATGTTTTATCAAAATCGGTTCAGCCGTTTTTGAGATATTGAACTTTGAAGTGACAGTCGGGGGTTTTCCAACTTTTTGTTGGTTAGGTTATAGTTCATTGATGGACCTCCACAAAGTAGTAACATCTGATTAAAATAACCCCTTGCTGAGCCCATGTGGCAGGTCGCCCTCTCTCCGGTAGCTGGACGGAGACGGCATCACATTCAACCGGCAGTTAACACCAATCAATGGATGGTGAAACAGCCCCTTAATAAATAAAACAGAGGTTTAGAAAAGTAAAATGATTTATATCTTATAACTAATAATGATTATCACAAATCAGTCTTCGAAAACTGTTTTTAGGCACTTGATGTTCCCTAAAATATTCAAATCCTATTAGATGTTTTTAGCCAACATCTTGTTTATAAACATCCAAATGAAGTAATATAATTGATATTGTCAAAATCTATGCAAGCCACGCAATTCTTGCAATGTTCATATTGTAAAACTTTTTTTCGAACCTAGTATCCGATTGAGCTCTGAAGCCATGGTGGCCCAATGGTTTGAGCTATGTCCTCTCAAGCAGAGAACTGAGTTCAAACCTTGGCTCGCACCTCAACTTTATCGGTATCTATGTGCAAAATTAAATTTGAAATTTACCATGAACTTTACGGTGAAAGGAAACGTCAGGATACCTGCACACACTGGTGATAATGACTGGAAAACGATAAAATAGGATTCAAGTTTACTTGTATATATATTTTGACAATGACCAATTTTATTTATGTTTCATCCACTATACTTCGTTTTATTTAGCATTATATACAACGAGACGAGTCTTTTTATTGAAAAACGTTTTTAAAATAATTAAAAAATTCAGTTTTAATACAAGCTTTTTTTGCTGGCTGTGCTTGTACTGTTACCCAAACTACATTTAAATACCAAATTTCAAGTTGATGCCATTAACCGTTAGAGTTCCGTCCTGTGGAGACAATCCTGGCCAGACCAGGATGTCACTATCAGATTATTGTATTGTCACCAGATTTACATAAGTATACCAAATTTCAAGTCAATCCAACTACTGAAAGTTGTCGAATTTAACTTGCAAGATTTGATTACAATTTTTTTTCTCTCTTTTCTTTTTGTATTTTCTATGAGTCATGTTACTTGAAATAAATGAATATTATTTATTTATTACAGACAGACAATGGGACAGGTGAATTTCAAGTCGATCGGACTGCTGGAAGTGGGTCAAATTTAACTTGCAAGATTTGACCCAAATAAATAAGTAAACGAATAGGGCAAGTTAAATAAAAGCTTGTAAAAACTATTACTTATGATACCAAAAGCATGTAAATGATCATATGTCGTTGCTAATGAGGGCTATCGCGTATGAATTCGCCGCTAGAGGCGCTAGTGTAGCGTGAGGTCTCCGAAATGTCAAATCTCATAGTTTTTGGGTGAGCTACGCGGGTTTATTTATAATTAGCATAATTCTGTGAATATTTTGCATTACCTGAAATTAATTATGGCAATTATGCGATAGAAGGCAATGAATGTCTGTGTTTTGAGACAGTTTTGTCTTTCGAAAACTTTTGTCCTCCCTTTTTTTCCGAACAAAACGGGACTACGCGAGACTGTGGTTGCTCGATATTTTTATGGTACGGTTTTAAGGTGTATTAAATATGATTTTAATCTAAACTTTGTTTTCACGCCCGTAATAACAGACTTTGAAAGCCACACTTAAAAACCTCACGCAACAGTGGCGCCATCTAGAAAGACAAAAAACGATATCATTGATTATTACATATTTGCTGTGACTTGGTTGGTTGGTTTTTTAGAAAAATATGGCTCTGTCCATTGGAGGACAATTTTGCCAGTGTCTAGTAGGTTTTGCCGTTGCACAGTAAAAAAAATCTATAAAACGAAATATGAGAGGTAATGGTGGGTGAACGATGACCTTGCTGCGACTTATGTTTCAATAAAGACACGTCAAGATCGCTTTGCTTCTAATGCTAAAAAAACGAAGTATAGAGGTCGCCCTGTTAAGCGTGTCACACACTACGCAGATACGATAATATTTTATCTGCGTATAATAACTTAATGATCTGAAGCTATCGCACCCTACGCAGATACGATACATTCAGTCTAAATCCTTCAAACTGAGTAGGCTTGTTTTTTGGTGCGGATTGTTTATACAGGATGTTTTCGTGTTTATCTCTTCTAGATTTAATCGCGTGCAGCGGGGCTCTCACATCAACCTGTATGTCTATCTGCAGATAAAATAATACCATGTTTATATCGGCAGATATTATACACAGATCAATTTATATACGCAGATAATATCTTTGCCATCTTTCGATATATGTCGGTGCCCACAGATACTTCACGATAAAATATAAGTTATCTGCGCTGTGTGTGTTAGCTCATTGAATTGTATAGGGAGCGATATTGACAGATATGCGTTCAGATACAGATATCTTATCGTATCTGCTTAGTGTGCGACACGCTTTAGTAAAATTATGCTCTAATACTGTGACATATATGATACGTAAAGCTGTATATCCACCAGAAATTTGTGAATAAGGCAGCATATTGTATACCAATAGAACAGTAACTAAATGATGTATTAATTACAGTGTAATTTAGTTGGCCAACTTGAAATTGCGAGTCTGTTCTAGTCTGAATCCCACACTGAGGGTTCTGAAGAAATTTGAAAACAAGCAATACAATTACGTCATGCTCCCTGGAAACCCCAGTTTTAACACATTCAGTGCCAAGAATGCCCGCTAGGGGAGTTCTCTGTTCGTAGGCAGTTTTCGCTACAAAGCGGACAAACGCTGCTACGCGCTACGAGCGTAGCGCCGTAGCGTATGTGGTCGCGAATGTGTTAAGTGCGTTGCCGGCCTTTTAGGTAGGAGTAAGCTCGATATGGTCGAACATAGAACCCTCCTTTTTTGAAGTTGGTTAAACAGGACCCTCTGCAGAATAAACATTTTGATTTTTAGATTATTTTAGCCTCGCTCAGCTGCTTCTATTACTGAACAATTTCCTCGCTTTCCCTATCACTGGTGGATGCACATCTTTACGCCTAAAAAACTTAGAAATTAATGTTGTTGGGTTGGTTCGTCCCGAACTGGTATTCCTCGTTGTTTTGTACAGGCACTGCGTTCTCGTCCTCATTTTCGGCGAAATATGTGTCCAGGATATGTAGAGTTTTCTTGTATACCTGGAAAATAAGAAGTTAATTGTAATAACCCAATAATACATTAAGTATGCCAAATTTCATTAAGAGCCGTGGTGGCCTAGTGGTTTGACCTATCGCCTCTCAAGCAGAGGGTCGTGGGTTCAAACCCCGCTCGCACCTCTTGAGTTTTTCGAAATTCATGTGCGGAAATTACATTTGAAATTTACCACGAGCTTTGCGGTGAAGGAATACATCGTGAGGAAACCTGCACAAACCTGCGAAGCAATTTTATGGTGTGTGTGAAGTTCCAATCCGCACTGGGCCGCGTGGGAACTATGGCCCAAGCCCTCTGGTTCTGAGAGGAGGCCTGTGCCCAGCAGTGGGACGTATATAGGCTGGAATGATGCCAAATTTCAGCTCAAGACAAGAGATGTCGCTGTCAATCGATAAATCACCATACTACAGTACCCTGCCGTAAAGATAGCACAACGGTCTTTGGAAAGAGCCTCGGCTAATTTCGGCTTCGTAGAGCGTTGTCACACACTACTTATGTGACGTTTGTCAGTCGCTCAGTCGTTGTCAAAAGTATTAGTACCTTTCGGACCTTTCCGAGCATATTATATGACATATAATCACCTTCGCGTCTTCGGAATTGCCGATGTTTCGGATATTGACATACTTATGTCTTTACCATTTGTCTCTCAATGTATGTCAGTGATTCCTAAAGTGGTCCAGGTGGACCCCAGGGGTCCACGGGAGACTTGCTGGGGGTTTCCGTAGGCGTAAACAAAAAATGGGGGTCATAAGATGTTAATGGGGGTCCACGAAAATTTATCTGCTTTTGATAGTAAAAGCCAAAATGTAAGCATAGTTTTTATAAGGGCCTACCTACATTGTTTTAAGTACCTAACCAAGCAGATAATATTTTAATAGGGCAAGCGACTGGACAGACTCAGAAGCGACACAATTTTTATTTTTTGGCGACTTTAAGAATGTGGTAGAAATGTAGCAGCAGGGTCCACCGAAACCAGTAAAATTTTGAAAGTGGTCCACGAGATAAATAAGTTTGGGAACTACTGATGTATGTCATTATTTTCTTATGCAAATTCTAGCTAATTAAAGCCAAGTTTACAGTTGGTAATTCGTTTCTCTATGTATCAAAATAATAGAACAGTTTTGTACGAAATTGAACGAAATTTTTTTAGGGAAGTCCCGTAACGCAGGTTTTGCAGGTGGTAGGACCTTGTGCAAGGTCCGCCCGGATTGCTACCACCTCTAACTTGCTAATCCTGCCGTGAAGCAGCAGTGCTTGCACTGTTGTGTTTCGGCGTGGAGAGTAAGACAGCCGGTGAAATTATTGGCACTTGAGGTATCCCATCTTAGGCCTCTAGGTTGGCAACGCATCTGCAATACACCCACCCACACTGCCATACTTCGGCCCACCGCCTCCAGCTTTATAAGGCGCAGGTTCGCCCACATATGGAATACTGCTCTCATCTGTGGGCAGGGGCCCAGTACCAGCTCTCCCTCTGGACCGCATACAACGGAGAGCGACTCGAATAGTCGGCTGCCAACGAGTTTCCGATCGACTTGACTCTTTGGCGCTGCGTAGAGATGTAGCTTCACTGTGCATCCTCTATCGCATGTACAACGGGGAGTGCTCCGAGGAATTATTCGGGTTGATCCCTGCCGCATCCTTTCGCCACCCGACCTACGCGACAACACTTCCATCCTCACCATTTAGATGGTTGGCGGTCCTCTACTGTGCGTTTTTCCAGAAATTTTCTGCCTCGCACAGCAAAACTCTGGAATGAGCTATTGCCCGCGGTATTCCCGGACCGCTATGACCTTCAAGTTTCAAGAAAAGAGCGTACTCCTACCTAAAAGCCGGCAACGCACTTGTGACTCTTCTGGTGTTGCAGGTGTCCATGGGCGACGGTTAATCGCTTACCATCAGGCGATCCGCCTGCTCGTTTGCCCCTATACCATAAAAAAAAAAAAAAAAAAATACCCCTGGTGTTGCAATGTTTATGGGCGGTGGTGATCTCTTACCATCAGGAGACCCATTTGCTCGTTTGCCATCCAGTCGAATAAAAAAAAAGACAAGATGGAGCTGTCGATCGATAAAATCAATAAATCAACTTCGGTTATGTTACCTGTTCGTTTTCGTGCGTCTGCAGCCCCTCTATTTTGTCCAAAGCGCCGATTTCCTCAAGCCTGATGCAGAGCGGCTCCACTTGGCCGTATTTCTCGGCCGCCTGCAAAAAAAATGGTTTTACTCGCGCTATCACCTTGTTGCCAAAAGAAAGATCCTTGAGGGTAGTTTTAGCTGGTTTTAATACAGAAAGAAAGAAGACATTTATACACATTCACAAATACACACAAATAAAAAATACAAAAAAGAACCCGCAAAAGCGAAACGGCCGCTGTCTCAGCATAATGCTGAGGCGTTAGACGCCCGCAGCGCCGGTATTCTGTCAGAACCGTCTGTGACTCACGGAACGATACATAAATATACTAAACTTATCCATGGTGCAAATAAAACTGAGGAATAAATTAATTGTAAGTAAACAAGAAATAAATCAAATTTCAATGAACTAAAAGATTTTATCTTCATGCATATCATAACTTCCCTATTATATGTTCAGAAACGACTATCAAATGGCCTTTATTAAGAAACCTGGTATCTGCGGGTGCATCTTAATGTTCACATTAAAGTACAGTGCATCTTAATGTTTACATTAAAGTATCAGTAATACTTTTTTAACAATGCATATCTGTACATATTGGTAGAAAACTTATGACATGCATGTAGATAATAATAATTATTATAAATAAAACTTTAGTTTTTTATTATCTGTTTATTTAAGCTTTGGTAGGTACTTCAAACCAGTTATCAGTAACACTAACTTAAAAATACAGGCCATATCTGAACATATTATAGAAAACTTATGATATGCATGTAGATAAAGTTATGTATGCGGCTATACATAATCAGACATTATGCACCAGCCACATAAATAAGTATGAAAAGTTTTATTTTTATTATTTGTAGTGTGGCGGTGGTGATAGATGGGTTTGTGTGATTTGTGTGTGTTCTTACAGTGTGGAGGTGGAGGAACTGCATGAACACGCATATTTTGCATAAGCTTAGCTATCGTAAGGTCGCGGGCGAGCAAGGAAATTCTTTTAGTTCATTTAAATAAAATTTGTCAATTGTATTTTGTTTCTTTTCTTTTGTACAATAAAGAGTACATACATACATAAACCATAAGTAGAAATAAGGGACAAATAAGTTGTTCAAAGACATCAGGCTGGCGTACCCAAAGTGCTGGTTTAGTGAAGGGATTTTTGGAGCGTCAAATCAATGGACATATAAGGTGTTAATTAAATAACTGAAAACGGTGTCCATTTCACGAAGCTACAACTTACAATTTACAAGCGGTAGTCCCTTTTCAATGCAGACTGTTAAACAAATACTAAACTGGGTTACTTTAAAATGCAGGGGCTACTTTGGAAAATAGTTTTTACGCCATGTCCTCATTTTTACAAGCTTTCATTTACTTTCACCAGTCCCGTTGTCTGTCTGTCTGTAATCAAATCTTGCAAGTTAAATTCGAACAACTTCTATTAGTTAGTTTGACCTGTAATTTTCTTCCATACTAATATTATAAATGCGAGTGTGTGTGTTTGTATGTTTGTCCGTCTTTCACGTTGAAACGAAGCGACGGACTGACGTTATTTTTGGCATAGAGATAGTTAATGGGCCCGAGAGTGACATAGGTTACTTTTTATCCCGGAAAAAGGCACAGTTCCCGAGGGAATTCCACGCGGGCGCAGCCGCGGGAAAAAGCTAGTTATTATTATAAGCAAAGTAAAAAAGTACAAGCAATGAGTATTAGAGAATTTCCATACAGAATCGCTAGTTCTATTTTCTAGACCAAAAACGATCCCATTGTGGGTCAGGTATCAACTTCGATAGAACCTAAATAGGTCTCCTCCGGTCATAAACTTTATTATATTTTAAAACAGCGCCATCTGGCGGGTCCAATTGGGTTTCCAAACCATCAACCAACATTGTTTTCCCATATCAATTATTTTAAGTTAATATTTTATCGGCAAAT
>NC_133499.1:7472243-7496367 GCF_025370935.1 Choristoneura fumiferana
TGAGGGCTACGGTATAGATGTCGCTAGCGTCACTGCTTAAGTGGCTAAATAAGAAACAAACAAGCTGAGATATGAGGTGCATAGGGGAAATTCGTGTCTGTGCCGTTGACCAACAGTGGTGTAGCGGTATAGCACGCGGTACGGAATACCGAGGACCTGGGTTCGGTTCCCAGTGATGGTCTTATTTTTCTGGTTTTTCTGTGCATTTATATTTCAGTTTGTATTTTCAATCATCTACCCTTATTTGGCAAGAATCGAACAAACAGCGTTGCTCTGCTCGACTGTTTCCACCAGAGATGTGCTGTGCGAGGAAAGGTACGAAGCGTTTCTATTGGTTAATGAAAAATAGTCCTTACAATACATCCTTAGTACTAAAAACAAGTGCGAGTTGAACTGGCGTGGAGAGGGTTCCGTACAATGCCAAAGTCAAATGTTTTCCTCTACTTCTTTTATAGATATTTTTACGGTGCTTTTTAAATTAAAATATCACATTTGAAATCCTCACAGTAAGACGCGAGTTAACTACTACTACTAGCGCTATCTAGTGGTGTTTTAGTGAACTATTTTGGTGTTTCAGATGTTTATGGGCGGTGGTGATCTCTTACCATCAGGAGACCCACTTGCACGTTTGCCATCCAGTCGTATTAAAAAAAAAGTGAATGTTATCCTTCCGTGGTATTATCGAATCTATCTAATCTAATCTAATAACTTTAAACGAGCAATTCTTGTATATATATAAACTAGCTTTTGCCATGGTCAATTTTCGTCTTCTTTCATAAATAAAATCAAATCACTCAAATGAATGCTTACACGACGATAACACTGATCTATGCAAGTGTGAACCCTTAGAGCGTGTGTATTCTTATAAGTAACTTAGGATTAACTATAGATAGAAATGAATTGGAAAAGCATGTTAATGTAGTGTGTAATAAATTAAGGTCTATATTGTGTAAATTAAAAAATTTAAAAAGTGTAGTCAATAAGGCAACGCTGCGTATGTTGTATCACGCTTTAGCGGATTCGGTGCTAAGTTATGGCTCGTTGCTTATGGACGAACATTTCAAACACAACTTGAAAAATTTTTGAACTTACAACGTAGAATGTTAAAACTGTTAGTAGATAAAAAAACAAAGAAAATGTGCTATAAAAAACTATAATAAGTTATTTAAAATTTGTAATGTAATACCAGTGAC
Organism: Choristoneura fumiferana; assembly: GCF_025370935.1. Taxonomy (NCBI): domain Eukaryota; kingdom Metazoa; phylum Arthropoda; class Insecta; order Lepidoptera; family Tortricidae; genus Choristoneura; species Choristoneura fumiferana. The sequence continues at coordinate 7,473,437 of NC_133499.1, forward strand.
CGAAAAAGTTAATTATTTGTTAGCGTTGGATCAATATGAGAACCTGGAGTTTAAGCAACTTAAAATATACAATCGTTGTTTTCGACAGGCAATACGTAAAAAATATGTGGAGCCGCGAGCTTGTAACTATTATGGTAAAAGGACGAGGAGATACTTAATACCGCGCATATTCAACAACCTCTTCTTGGAGGAGGAATGTAAAACCAAGAATTGTTTCAAAATAAGTTAAAAACATGGTTGATAAACTCTTTCCATACAAAAAATTGTTAGTTTAGTCAGTACCTATTAGTTTTGTATAATGTAATGTACTGTAACTATGTGCACAATATTGTTAAAATGAGTGTTTGGTTCGCCAACAAATTGTTTTGCAATTTGGCGAAATACGTCGTATGTTAAATGTGTATATTAATATTTACAATAAATAAATAAAAAAAAAAAACTATTTATTTTACAAAAATATATTTGAGATCCTCATAATGGGCCGTTTCATTTGATATGACACAGTAAGGTTTCCAAAACTTTTTTTATTTCGTAATTTGTCCCCCGAAAATGACCCTTATTAAAATCAAAATTTGCTTTCACCTCTGTGTTTGGGTCATAGGATTACACCACCCTACCAAATTTCAACTGATTTAGTCCGGTAGATTCGGAGCAAATTAGCTGTGACAGACGGCCGGACAGACAGACAGACGCACGAGTGATCCTATAAGGGTTCAGTTTTTTTTGTACGGAACCCTAAAAAAGAACACAATACAACGTGAAAAATTTTACCAGCAAAAATACGTATCGCGGGCTAGAGCCTAGAATTCACATTATGATCATTATATGACACAGGGGATACGGCCCGGATAACACCGACATGGAAATACCGGCCCTGTTTTTTGTGTACACGCCCAAGAAACTGACAGGAGCTTCTATGGGCGTGTACACGAAAAGCAGGGTCGGTACTATCCGGGCCGCGATAGAGTGTCGCCCTTGTGGCGTTCTTAGGTCTTTGGCCTTTCAAAAAAGTCTGCTAGCAGATGTTGACTGAAAAAATGTCTTTTTGCCAAAGTTTCTTGCGGCGCATTCTTCTTGGCAATGATGGTCTTTCCGAAAGAAAGAAAGAAAGAAAGAAAGAAAATAATTTATTTATAACAGCAATGAAACATAAATTAGTAAAATATAACAAAAAAAGTGTTGCCGCGCTGAAAGCGCTGGTAGTTTAAAAAAAATAGACGTGTAAAAATGCCCATTGCGGCCTATTTACTGAATAAATCATTTGAATTTTGAATTTTTTTAATTTGAATTTTGAATTTTGAATTTGAATTTGACAACATACCTGTGTGCCAGCCAAGATGTTACTAGCGGCCCAAGCGGCTTCCTTCACCAGAGAGGACTTCCCGCAACTCAAGAGGTTCAGGAGATAGCTGATGCAGCCAGCGTCTAGGCACCGGTCGGTCTGTAACGTTACATGTCACGAAATAAAGGGATATGAAGAGATATTGGCGAGCGTCTATATTGGCGTAGCTACGAGTCTATGTGGCGGAACTACGCGTCTATGTTGGCGTAGCTACGAGTCTATGTGGCGGAACTACGCGTCTATGTTGGCGTAGCTACGAGTCTATGTGGCGGAACTACGCGTCTATGTTGGCGTAGCTACGAGTCTATGTGGCGTAGCTACAAGTCTATGTGGCGGAACTACGCGTCTATGTTGGCGTAGCTACGAGTCTATGTGGCGGAACTACGCGTCTATGTTGGCGTAGCTCTACGAGTCTTTGTGGCGTAGCTACAAGTCTAAGTGGCGGAACTACGCGTCTATGTTGTCTTAGCGACGTGTCTATGTGGCGTAGCTACGCGTCTATGTTGGTTTAGTGACCAATCTATATTACCACAGATATAGATTACACTAGATTACGCAAATGCATCTACTTCGCGTGTCCGGACCCCGACCAAACGTCGGGGTTGGCCCCATACAAAGACTGACCGCTAACTGGCTAATCATGTCTAGTGACTGACTCGAGCCCCACGGCGCGGGCGGGCGGCGCATTTGAATCGATTTTGCGCGGACATCGGGGAATTCACATCGCTAATTCGCTCTTGAGACGTCACAGTAGATATAAAAAAGTGACACGGTTGGTTTTCATACAGATTGAGGTGTTTGCGTTATCTAGTGTAATCTATATCTGTGTATATTATCGTAGCTACGCGTCTATGTTGTCTTAGCGACGTGTCTACATCTGAATGACTGTTTTAGTCAATGTCAATGATTATGGGAGCTATCTGCGTTTTCGTAATGTACCTGACAACGCCTGTCTGTCTACCTGTTCGTCTGAACCAGTGAGCATGTTCCCGGCGGCACGCAGGGCGGGAGTTTTCACGCCGGGCGATTTATGGTCCAGCAGTTTAACCACCCGTTGCAGCAGGTGGGGGGTTAGTTGGACTTCCTCTATGCGGTCGTTCGGGCCGTCTGTGAGATAGGATATGGCCCAGCAGGCATCCGCTGCAAGAATTACAAAGGGTAATATTAATAACTAGCTTTTACCCGCGGCTTTGGCCGCATAAATTGCGTTCCCACCAGAGATGTGTTGAGAAGAATGTGTTTTTCATGAACCAATAGAAACTAGAGATGCAACGGATATCCGGCCACTATTTTACTATTCGGCCGAATACCGGATAGTTGCGTACTATCCGGCCGGATACCAGACGGTAAAAAACTTATAGTTATGTTTAAAAACCGGCCAAGAGCGTGTCGGACACGAACAAAATAGGGTTCCGTAGCCATTACGAAAAAATTAAGTAATATTTTTCTAAGGATTTCGTATTTTATACGGAATCTTCCAAGTTCAGGTATATTTTATACCTTAGGCTGCTATTTACTCATAAACTACTAATAATTCTCAAGCAAACTTGGCCGCTATAGTTTTCCTTGAAAGTTTGATATACTTACTACCATCCTGAATTTTTTCAAATTTTTCCACCCACCGGTTTAGATTTTAGAGGGGGGGGGGGACTGTAAAAGTTAGTTTAAAGTTGAATATTTCGCAAACATCACTGAATCGAAAAATCGTTTTAGCAACCCCCTAATGGTTTTAAAAGACCTATCAACGATACCCCACACTATAGGGTTGGACGAGAACAAAAAAATCACCCCCACTTTACGTCTATGGGAGGTACCCTAAAAAAAAATTTTTTTAATTTTTAATTGTACCATTTTGTCGGCATAGTTTACTTATATATCTGTGCAAAATTACAGCTTTCTAGCATTGATAGTCCCTGAGCAAAGCCGCGGACGGACAGACATGGCGAAACTATAAGGGTTCCGTTTTTGCCATTTTGGCTCCGGAACCCTAAAAACTGCTATTTATTTATGAATTTATCAATTATTGACATCAGTTTATTATCCTTAAGCATGTCAATAACTAAGGAAATGAGGGCTATTGCGTATGAATTCGCCACTAGAGGCGCCACTAGCAGCGAGAGGTCTCCGAAATGTCAAACGTCACTGTTTTTGGGTGCTACGCGGGTTTATTACAATAATTTTGTGAATATTATGCAATACCTGAAATATGGCAAACGCGTCACAGGTTACGGGGCAGTGAATGTCTGTGTTTGTTCACCTTTACTTGCCCGAATTTTATTTGCCCTAATTTCATTTGCCCGAATTTCACTTGCCATACCAACGTTTGCCATAAAATATATAGAACCGTGCTGTTTTCAGGATTTTTTTAAATGTCATCATATATAATGCAGTAGGTTAGGTTAGGTTAGTTTAATATCAACTCGGAAGAAATTACTATTTCAGAAATAAATTACTTTATGTCAAATGAAAATTCTAGAAAACGATACATTCGGGCACATGAAATTCGGGCAAACGATAGAGAACCGTCTGTGTTTTGAGACAGTTTTGTCTATCGGAAACCTTTGTCCTCCCCTTTTTCCGAACATAACGGGATTACGCAACACTGTGGCATGCTCGATATTTTTATGGTACGGTTTTAAGGTATTATTAAATATGATTTAAATGTAAATTTTGTTTTCACGCCCGTAATAATAAACTAACCACTATACTTCAGGCAGGACCTTTGTCTACAGTGGCGAGTGGCGCCAACTGGTGAACGAGAAACAGTAGGGCTCTTCATTACTGGATTATCACTTACCTAAGACATCTGTGTCGTTTAACTCCAACAGTTCAGAGACGAATGGTAACGCTGGAGCCACTAATTCGAAGTTGACCAGCGGATTCTTGTTTCTATAACAAACAATAGAGAATATGAAGCATTTTAAGATTGTTTTTTTGGAATCTTTTTGTATTTTTTATTTTCAATTCCAAATTTTTACTTTTACGGTCATCCCGTAAAACCTAAATTGAAAATACAATATAGATGCACAGAAAAACAAGAAAAATAAGACCAGCACTGGGAATCGAACCCAGGTCCTCGGCATTCCGTGCCGCGTGCCATGTGTGTATACCACTACACCACTGTCCGGTTTTTCTGTGCATCTATATTTCAGTTTGTATTTTCAATGAAGCATTTTCTTTGTTTTTTTTGCAAGTAGCAATTTGTTGCAAGTAGGGTAGTATATTTGTTTGAATTAAAAAGTACCTACTACATCGAAAATACAAACGTGATTATAGATGCATAGAAAAACCAGAAAAATAAGACCAGCGCTGGAATCATTCCGTGCCTCGTGCTATACCACTACACCACCACGGGACAGTGATACAGACACGAATTTCTCCTATGCACCACATATCTCAGCTTGTTTGTTTTCTTATTTAGTCACTTTAGCAGCGACACTAGCGACATCTATGCTGTAGCCCTCATCGAGAAACTTTCAGCACCCCATTGGAACTAACCGCTCACCCGGACAAGAGATGTCGTTATTAAGCAATCAAATTAAGATTGTTTTTTTGGAATCTTTTTGTATTTTTTATTTCAATTCCAAATTTTTTGTCACTTTCACGGTTATCTCGTAAAACCCATATCGAAAATACAATCCTACACACCTACCTACTACTATAATTTGCAAAAAAAAGAGAATAATTAAAATTTTGCTGGCCCCCATATGTTCAAACATAAACAAAGCAAAGACCCCCCAACTCCCTTCGGTGTTTACGTAATACTTGATTGACCCCTTGCTGAAAACCCTCGTTATATATAAATCTCCTCCCCCCTCCCCTCTCTCACTCTCCGAGTTATCTACAACACGGGTGACACGTTCCCGGCCCGGATAACACCGACATGGAAATACCGGCCCTGCTTTTTGTGTACACGCCCATACAAACTGTCACCCCTACAACTCCACTCACCTGCAGAAATTACTATAAGTCCACACAGCAGTCCTGAGCTGGGCGGCCGGCGCCGACGGCGCCATACTCGGCAGCAGCGCGGGCAGGGCTCCAGCGGCCAGCACTGCGTCCCTCGGGCCGGGCCCGTCGCCCGCTATGTTGCCGAGCGCCCAGGCGCTCTGCTCCCCCACGGACCCGCCGCGCGCCAGCAGACCCACCAGCTTCGGGATTGCGCCGCCCTATGAATTAACACGTGGCATGATAAGTAATCTGCCGTGGTGGCCTAGTGGTTTGACCTATCGCCTCTCAAACCGCGGCTCGCACCACTGAGTTTTTCGAAATTCATGTGCGGAATTACATTTGAAATTTACCACGAGCTTTGCGGTGAAGGAAAACATCGTGAGGAAACCTGCACAAACCTGCGAAGCAATTCAATGGTGCGTGTGAAGTTCCCAATCCGCACTGGGCCCGCGTGGGAACTATGGCCCAAGCCCTCTTGTTCTGAGAGGAGGCCTGTGCCCAGCAGTGGGACGTATATAGGTTGGGATGATGATGATAAGTAAAAGATTGAAATTCCAAAAAAATCCAAAAATATTATAAATGAAACGGATAAAATTCAGATCTATTGTCAAGAAGACATTAATATCAAAGGCGTATTATAAAGTTAATGATTATATCATGGACAGGGATATTTGGAAATAATTCCGATCCGCATTAGCGATCCCTTCAAATAGCGAACCCTATTTTGGGCGTGTCCGACACGCTCTTGGCCGGTTTTTATATATATAAGAGGGGGCAAACGAGCAGACGGGTCACCTGTTGGAGAGCGATCACCGTCGCCCATGGACACCGGCAACACGAGGGGAATCACAGGTGCGTTGCCAACCCCTTTTCGAAATTGGTAGGCTCGTTTTTTAAAGATCCCTAAGTTGTAACGCTCCGGGAATGTTGCCGCAGTAAGCTGATTCCAGATCTTCGTCGTGCGAGGAAAGAAGTTTCGCTTAAAACGCACGGTACTAGACTGCCAATCATCAAGATGGTGAGGATAGAAAGCCAGACGGTTCCTCTAAGTGTGGTAGTGGAATTTAGCAGCAGTCAGCAATGAGGGCTATCGCGTATGAATTCGCTACTAGAGGCGCTAGTGTACCGTGAGGTCACCGAAATGTCAAATCTCATAGCTTTTGGGTGAGCTACGCGGGTTTACAATACACAATACAATACAAATATTCTTTATTGCACACCATAAAGCAGTAAAAAAAAAAAAAAAAAAACTTATAATATAAACACTTAGATTAGATTAGGTTTATTTATAATTAGAATAATTTTGTGAATATTTTGCAATATCTGAAATTAATTATGGCAAATATGCGTTCCGGGGCAATGAATGTCTGTGTTTTGAGACAGTTTTGTCTTTCGGAAACCTTTGTCCTCCCTTTTTTCCGAACAAAACGGGGACTATGCAACACTGTGGCATGCTCGATATTTTTATGGTACGGTTTTAAGGTGTATTAAATATGATTTTAATCTAAACTTTGTTTTCACGCCCGTAATAACAGACTTTGAAAGCCATGCTTAAAAACCTCACGCAACAGTGCGCCATCTAGTGAGACAAAAAACGATAGCCCTCATTCGAACAATTCGTCAGACCACTCCCCATGATAAATCCATACTAATATTATAAATGCGAAAGTGTGTTTGTATGTTTGTCCGTCTTTCACGCCGTAACGGAGCGACGGATCGACGTGATTTTTGGCATAGAGATAGTTTATGGGCCCGAGAGTGACATAGGCTACTTTTTATCCCGGAGAAATGCACAGTTCCCGAGGGAACAGCGCGCGATAACCGAATACCACGCGGGCGGAGCCGCGGGCAAAAGCTATTACGGTATAATATGCAGAGAGACGCCACATCCCACACCTTTTGGATCTCGGGGTCAAAGAAGAGCAGAACGTAAAGAAGATGAAATGAAGTTGATCTATAAACCATACCTCGATGACGGCCATGGTGTGATCGTGGGTGCCAGAAGCGATATTGGTGAGTGCCCACGCCGCTTCGAATTGCAAATCATGGCTGGAAATAAGAAAGAAATAAATAATTTTCTCAAAACATGACATGAAATATTGACGTTCTGTTACAAGTACTCGTACCAAATTTCAAGTCAATCCAACTTCTAGAAGTTGGTCGAATTTAACTTGCAAGATTTGATTACAGACAAACAGACAATGGGACAGGTGAAAGTAAATAAAAGCTTGTGAAAATGAGGACATGGCGTAAAAACGGTTTTCCAAAGTAGCCCCTGCATTTTAAAGTAACCCAGTTTTAGTCTTTGTTTAAGAGTCTGCATTCAAAAGGGACCAGGGATGTTACGGAGCTTCGATTCCGTTTCCGTCAGGGACTTGTCTCACCGCCAGCGAGGAAACGATTGGCTATCGACTATTTTCTCGCTCAAGAAACGAACAAAAGATATAAGATCTTGTGTGAGTAAAAGAAACACATATATTAATAGTTGATCGCTGTTCACACTGTAGGCGGAACTCGCTCTTACATCTTGTGTCGCAGCGACAAGAGCTATAAAACTCGCTGAGCTATAATACTCGCTCAGCGATGTCAGCTTGGCGGCCGCCCCGCACGAGCGAGTCGAGTGGAGCGAGTAATCGCCCGTCGCACGCGAACACTCGCTTACAGCCAGCGCCAAACTACACTCGCTTCTCGCTGCTCGCCCACTCGTTTCTAGTTACTCGCTCTATTCGGTTCTCGCTCATCGTCGGGTGCCTCACTCTAGCGGCCTGCAAAGAGATTTCATACAAACACGGCGAAGAGACTAGCGGCCCCCCAACTTCATTTCTTGCTTTTTAATTCTTTATTTTATTTCATGTCATATTTGAGAAAAGCACTATACAAGCCTCGGCCGGAACGCGGAGTTGCCGGCCTCTACAGTAATGTACTATTATTGAATCAGGTGTTACTTCGCGGAGGTCCATATCAATGGACTAAACTAAAACAATAACTTTTCTCACCTGCGACCTTATGGTAGCTACGTTTATGCAAGATATGCGTGTTCATGCAGTTCCTCCACACAACAACAGTCTAAATCTAATCTAATCCGGTGGTTTAGGGGCTGTTTCACCATCCATTCATTAGTGTTAACTGGCGGTTAGGTGTGATGCCGTCTCTATTTGTTTTGTTCGAATAGACGGAGACCGCATCACATTTAACCGTCGGTTAACGCTAATCAATGGATGGTTAAACAGCGCCTAAGTCTAAGATCTTGTAGCAAGGTGTATGTTTGTGTTACTTTAAAGATGAGCTCTGGTTGAGTCCGAAACGAATTTGTGTGCGTTCTTACAGTGCATAAACTTAGCTATCACAAGGTCGCGGGTGAGCAAAGCAATTGTCTTAGTTCATTAATATGGACCTCCGCAAAGTAACATCTGATTCAATAAATTATTTTTGTTAAAATTTTTAATACAAGCAGTGATCCAAAGTGGGCCCCTCAAATGGTTGTATGGCACCATGGGCAGTGAGCGAACTAACCAGTCGTCTCTCTCCAGCGCGGCGACCAATGGCGCGATGACGCCAGCCGTTACCATGATGGTGATTGGTGGGTTCTGTTCCCGGGAGAGGACACGACGAGCGGCCCGCGCTGATGACGTCATGACTGCCACGTCCGATGACTTGAGGCCTGTCAGGTAACATGCGAGATGAGAAAGAATGAAGAAAGTTTTCAAAATTAAATTATGTAAGTAAGTGTCTGTTTATTTGTGTTTATAGGTTTATTTGGGTACAAACAGTGGCGAAATGGCGCCATTTCATGATATGCCTAGAAATTTCGTGATCTGGAGGATTTTACGATCGGCCGCCGACATATAGATAAATACATACTAAACATCCAAGACCTGCGAACAAACATATGTATTATTCATACAAATATCTGCCCTTCCGGGAATCTGGGAGGGACCTCAAGCTTCGTAGTCAGGTTCCTAACCACTTGGCCATCCGGTCGTCAAAATGGTGAAGGCCTTTTTTCAGTAGTGGTTGTCTTCCGGCTGATGATGACGAATAAGATTAAGGATAGTGATACCTTTAACAATCTCAGCAGGTGTGGGCAGCTTCTCCACTGGTAGCTCCTCATCTTTGGCCTCCGGGGACAGCGCCCGGCGCTTCAGCAGCTGCTCATCCCTGGCTTGCTTGCGGAGCGCCACGCTCTGCTCGGCCCGTTTGCGACGTAGCTCCTGAAGATTAAAGCATGATGTTGGGAAGGTGTTGAGAGTCGGAGGTTTTCCAACTTTTTCTTGGTTAGGATAGTGTACATAATACATACATACATACATAAAATCACGCCTCTTTCCCAACGGGGTAGGCAGAGACTAATCCTTCCACTTGCTACGATTCTGGCATACAACTCACGCTTCCTTACATGCATCAATCTTCCATTTAACACAAGGCAATTTCATTGACACTTGATTTGGAAGGTAAGAATATGATACTAGATAAAAGGTTTCTCTACCCACAATAAATACAGCAGTGATTAAGATTTAACACACCTAAATATTAATAATTTACGTCATTCTTTTGCACTTAGCAGTCACCAGATAGTAATAAAGGGTTTTGCACGACACGTTATACCGCATTTAACACGAAAAACTTTAAAAACCTAAATAATCTTAATTAACATTCAGTAAGTATTAATTTTACTTTACTACTAGAATTCATCATCACGAATAATTAGCAAAAATAAATCTGAAACAAAAATTCATGCATTCGTTTTTCGAAATTAGAACAAAGGAATTCTAATTTTTAAGTAAAAGTACTTACACCGACACCGACGCCAGCATTTTTGTACGCCGACAAACGTGAAGTGTGATTCTTTTCAGACATTATGAATAGTTTTAAATGTAATAAAGAACAGTGGTGTAATTTTCAGAAGTAAATTACAAATTCTAGAGCACGGTCGGGTTGAACTCGATTCATGAAATTTCGAACTACAACGGGCGTACGTAATGTTGCCAGCTTTCATAGTTCCATTGTTCATCAGATTTCATCTTTCGTCTTGTAAATGAATAACAGGAATAATTATGTACGGGTAAGTGTAAATTTACGTCGTCATTTTAAAGATATAGATGTAATGCGACAATTTGGATAAAGTAAAACTAAGCTATGTCAGTTGCATATATATTTTTATAAGCGCAACACTTGCAATGTCAAGCGTTCAGAAAGTCCTCTTCTTTTCATTTAAATAAATAATTTCAATTTCAAAATATTTCCTTTTTGTGAATCTCCAACAATATTAATGACCCATTTTTATATTAAACATTTTTTGTATTTTTTTTAAGCATTAAATTACTGTTAAGTAGGTATTTCTTATATGTGAATCACTGAGCAAGTAATTACTATACGTATGTGAATATGAGCTGAAACTAAAAAAAAAAAAAAACTTCTAAACATTGTGACTGTCAAGTTGACACATGACAGCTACAACATGGCAGCGGGGATACTATGAAATTCAAAAATCGAAGTTCGTGGCGTTCCGTTCCTTTGACACTTATACTATTTAATACGAGAGTGAGAGGAACGGTACGATATGAACTTCGATTTTCGAAATTCGATGTAGGCCCTCTGGCCTCAGTGACAGGCAGATAAATAACTTTTCGTTTTACGCACTTCATATCATAGACTCATTAAATTAATATCATGCTAAATTTAAAACAATAACTTGAAGTAGTGGAATCAAATAAGAGTGAATGAAAATATTTCAAAAGAAAATTTACGTAATAATCCAGTCTTTAGTAGAAGTCTTTAGTAGTATTTATATTTGCAATTAATATTAAGCTACGAACGCAAACAGCTGAGCAATAAAAAAAACGATTTGAAATTAATCACGACTATCTTCTATTATTTTCATTAGGTTTGAGTCATAATATTTCTATTGTTTGAGTAGATTGTAATATTTTTTATTTAAGTATTTCCTTTATGTTGGCATCGCATTGCGCTTTACAAAGATCGAAAGTGTTCGCAATCCAAAAATCTATTCCCGTCAAAAAATCGATTTTCATCGATTAATATGACGTCACGATTGGTCGCAAAATTATTAGGTATTACGTAGGTACCAATTATTATTAGATTTCAGCCAAAAGTTAATTAAATTTATTGACTTTATCAGTACATTAAATCGTTGAATTATGTAATGTACTGGTGATGTGTAATTTTGATCGAGTTATTCATTAATTGAAACATAATATTTGATAGATAACAATCAAGCAATTGACCTGAATCCGAAGTAGGTAATAAAATTACATTAGTCTAGAAAGTTTTGATTTTATAAACCAGTTAGCTCCATTGTTAAATCAATTAAAGTAATGACGCAGCCGAGGTCTTATAAAAGGGTTTAATTCCAACCGTCAAAGAACACGAAGAGATTTAAATAGATTATTCATCAAACTGCAATGCGACTGCACCGAGTTAATGCAGTCGAGATGAACATCTGAAAAAAATAGACACGAATAAAATAAGAAAAAGTAGGAGGCGCTCTCGCCGACAGTTATTGAGTAGTGGGACGGGCCTAGCCTGCGCAGAGTCGTGGAACAGCGACAAAAAGACACATTGCATGGCAATAAGTCGTCATATAACCGGTACTTTCGACCGACGACCTTATTTTGAGGTATCGTTGTAAATTAACGTTATTAAAACGAGTTTAAGAGCAGTCGTGGACGCTTAATTACGCAAACGTTACGCTGCTGGGCGTGACATCACAAATCAACTCACTTGGTTGAAGACAACACGTCGGTCGCCCGTCCTTTTCCCACGTGGGTGGGTGAGCGAGAGACGCATAGCAGGCAGGACGGTGCTGATCGTATACTGTCGAGGGTGTCGCCATTTTCATTTTGACGAATATTGACAGCACGGCAGACAGACAGCGGCACGGACGTCGACAGAGCGTCTGCCTCTATTATTATTTTGATAGTGATTCACATACGCGTTGTTACTGTAATAAAAACGGCCGCACGACGCGGCACTACGTTACTTGTGATTGATAAATGACTGTTTTGATATTTTGGTGCTAACCTCCTTTTTTAAGCTTAGTGTTTTTAAGTGCAAGACTGTGATCGATATGTGCAAGATGTACCGATGACTCTGCGTTACACTTCGCCGTGTTTTCCTCTGGTAAGTCAGTCATTGTCACCTTAATTTAGAAGTTAAAGCTTAAAAAGCGTCGCATAATACTTGACAATGGATATTATTGGGCTTGCAACAGTCGCCGCGAGTCGCGGTTGGTTTATTTAATCGTATTCTCGTTCTAAAATGGCAGTGATCCTTTGTTGCGGTAGCTCCAGTTTGTTTACGAAGTGTCACGGACAGTACACGGCCTAAGATATATTGCCTGGGCTGGCGACTATGCGTGGGACTAATACGCAAGCCAACATCGACTTTAGCACGTTAAAATAGGGTGTATATTCCGCGGATGGCGCTGCGATAACGGCCCGTAGCTTTAATTTATCACACGCCGCGCTTGACAAGTTGAAAACATAAATTCGACCTTGCCGCTCCACGTGGTTTGAATCATTACGCTTTCTTTTCGCTATTCGATTTCTGAACACTGATACGGCAATCGATTCTTTTCTTCGATTATTTTTTGTGTCAGAATAAAGATGATTTTTTAACGCGCTTTTTTCTATAAGTTGGCACAAGAGTTTTTGGCCGGTTGACACGAGTGTTTGTTTGTGACCAATTAAATTGTCATTTTGACGTGAATTAAAAAATCAATTCAAATCAATTTTCGAACTGCGGGATACGTTTTTAAGTTTTGTTTGTTGTTGTTAATTTATTTACACAGAATTTTATTTCTGAAGGTGTTACTAACGTGTTTCCGTGTTAGAAACTTAGAATTTTTAAATCTGGTTATTCAACAACCACTTCCATTTTCCATTTCCATTTTATTTGTTTTATAAATTTAATAATATGGTTGGCGAACGAGTAAGCATGCCACATGGTAATATTCATGTAAAATGAACCTATTGTCGACGCCCTTAACATTAGAGGATTTCAGATTATTGGCACTTTATTTGCCTAAAGAGCTAAAGATGAAATACCTCTCGCCACTTCTATGATATTTACAGAATTTTGTACAGTAATAGTTGAACTCATTTATATTCTACTTTATACTCATACAATACAAGGTTGTAACTAATTAACTGAAAATGAAAGTAATTGTTCAAAATTGAGAGTAGAATCTATTACCTACACTATTCTATAAAGTAGGTTTTATTTTCACTGATTTTACAGCGCCTGATCTAAAAGTTACAAATACAATATAGGTAGGTATGCTAATTTTTTTTTTTTTTTTAATTTATTAATCACATTTTACAAAGGAGGGGAGGCCTGTGCCCTGCAGTGGGACGTATATAGGCTGGGATGATGATGATGATGATTTTACAAAAATATCTCACCAAACTGCTAAGCAGTTTGTTGGCGAAGACAGCACTCTTTTTTTATTAAAAAGTAGTAGGTTATAAAATATGCTATGAAGCTTATTTCAATATTATCTTCGCGTTAAATGGCCCAGTGCCCCTCGCCATCCCAACACATAGCAGCAATTACAATCTTAATAAATAAATAGCAATTGACCTAGTCCCAAACTAAGCAAAGCTTGTACTATGGCAACGGATAAACATCCTACTTATATCAATAAAAATAAACTTAAATCCATATTAAACATTCAAGACCCGACAACAAACATTCGCATTATTCATACATATATTTGTCCCGGCTGGGAATCGAACCCGGGACCAAAATAAATGTCTTAGCGGGATTGCATGTTATTTAGTTAATTTAATTTTGGTGGTTATTCTGGCAGCTTTAATTTTCTTCTAAAAACCGCACAGCTGTACTGACGAATACAATCACCAAGACCAATATCTGACACAAAGTGTGCATAAATATTTGACAGGATTATATTTCTCGGGCTGGTAGGACATATTAGATATTTTTTCATAGTCTGCTGTGCCCTTTGAATATTTCTAGATAAGTACTCAAATGCTTTGTACGTCACATAGTGACGAAACATGTGAAACTCTCTTTCTTTCATACCACAAAATATGCCATGTTTTTATGCAAATAAATCATTTATGATTTTTTTTTAAGGCTGTGACAGATATTAATGCAGATAAAATTTTGTGTATAGAGTTAGGCATCAAGTAAAACTATAGACTAAGTAAACATACAAATATTATTTAAATGGATTATATATTTGTACATAATAAGGATTATATTATACTAGCTTTTGGCCCGGGCTTCACTTGTTCAGAATTGTAGCTTAAACCTGTTTTGATCCCACAGGAACCATACATTATTTTGGGATAAAAAGTATATCTGTGGCTCCAGTGAAAAGGGGTACATGTCGAAAAACCCAAGTTTACAGGAGACGCAAAAAACAGTTACGCCCGAGATGATTCAAACTTACGTTCATTACACTGGTATGTTTACATATACTAATAAATGTGGTATATTAAAGGACTAAATTAATTGCGTTCTTTCTTATGGGAATGTTATTTTTGCTCTTGATCTATTAGTTTATAAATTAACTACTTGTATCCAAAATAGAAGTATAAAAATAAGTGTAAAAAGGTTCAAGTGGTTACATATATCGCTATTCACCAAGTTTTCGTAATTTTATACGAAGTGAAAAAGGGTACGCATCCGGAATGTTTCTTGTAGTACATGTATAATATTATCCACAGAAGACTAGCTTACGAACTAATGGTGTAGAAAATGATTGCATTTTTCAATTTATGCAGTTCTTTGGACTTAATTACAGACATAACAGACATGTAGCCTTTTGCACGGTTTTTTTATTGTGTTTTTAGTTATAAGTAGACTTAAATAATAATGAAAAATTCAAAATGCTACTTGTATCCAAGTTGAGTGAATAAAACACATATGAAAGTATTTAAATATCTATTCAAAAATGCTATTAATTTTTCAAAAATCTCACATGCAAACATAAAAAATGCCCGTTTAAAACAAACTTAAAATTTCTCATCATTAGTATCTAAGTATGTCCATTCAAAAGACGTTAAAACAATATTAAATTATCTTGTAACATACAATTACAAAAAAACATGTTAATTTATTAATAAAACTGAAAATCTCTAAGCTAAGCTGTCTTCTGTCGGTATCGTAGATGCGTATCGACAGTTTCATCATTGCAGATTAAATCTTTGTAAAGGTTAATCAGCGGTATGAGAGACATTAAGGGGCTGTTCCTATCTTCGATCCACAGCACGCTAGATATCGCAGGTAGAATACTTAAAGCTCCAGCGGGCATTAACTGTGAGATTGCATGCTTGAACGAGGCCACGAATACCTGGCTAGCTGGACCGAGTCCAAATCTCCCGTCCAAACCACATAGGCAAAGGGCCTGGGATACAATAGCCTCCGTCACCACCTTATAGGCATTAATAGAACCTTTAACAGGCAGGGACCGGGCCAGACTGTTAGCTGTGTCCAAGCCAGAATCTGGTTTCTGGCTCCATGCATACTCCTCGCCCAACACTAGAACTTTTATCGACCCAGACACTACGCATAGCTGCTGGTATACGGCTGAGAGTTGGGACCTGCGAAAGTAACAACTGTGTTTCTTGTGGGGCTCCAGTGGACCGTCTCGGCCAACATGGCCTCTCCTGTTCCTCGGGCGCCGGTCGACTGTCTCGCCACGCCACTCTCAACGACATTCTCAGAAGGGCGCTCGTTAGTGCCAACGTTTCCGCCGCTCTGTAGCCCCAGATTGTACGGGACGATGGCAAGCGCGCTGACGGAATGTCCTTGATACCCTGGAAGACTGGCCGTGCGCTGGTGTGGGACGCTACCTGTACAGACACCTAGGCGGCGTCCTATCTAACAGCAACTACCAAACGTGCGGGGGCGGCGGTAGACGCCCGGGAACACCTCAAGGTCACAAAATATAGCTGTCTCGGCGCCCAATATCATTTCTTTGCTTTCGGCGTCGAGACTCTAGGTCCTTGGGGTAAGGGTGCGCTGGAGATACACAGGGAGCTCAGCAATAGGTTAAGGGAGGCAATAGGCAACCCTCGCGCCGGCAGCTTTCTCGCGCAAAGAATCGCAATCGCAGTTCAACGCGGGAATGCTGCCTGCGTGATGGGCACCATGCCAAGAGGCCCACCTCTCTTTTTTAATTAAAGTTTTAGTTTTAGATATTTAAATTAAATAGTAGTTTTAGTCCTATGGATTTTTTGTATTTTCTTAATCATTCTTATTTAATGATTGGTGTCAAGGGATATATCTTAATTAATACCCTTAAAATTAATGCAATGTGCAATATTAGTTTAATAATAAAATTGGTGTAAAAGGATATAACTTAATCGCGTAACCGTCGACTGCGCAGCTCGCAAGCGCGTTCTCCCTGCACAAGTCAGCGCACACGATTGTGGCTCATCTGTGAGGGCCATGGCTCCCCACTCACCCGCTCATTCCCCCGCGCAAAGACTTATATCCTTTTCCACGTAAACTTTTTTATATTCGATTTGTGATAACGGGCGCAGCTCGACTTAATCTTATATTTTATTTTATTTTTTTGTGTAAAGAGATTGAACTTAACTTGTATCAATGTAAACTAAATAAATCTATTCTTGTTTTAGGGGTTCAAGTGTGCTTAGATTTTTTTACACCCGCCATATGAAAAAACAGCACGTATAACTAAATTTAGATCATAAATCACAAACAAAACTTTAGTTAATAGAAATACAACTTGACAAGTACCCTCTGTTGCTAACTTTTTTAAGGCAGTTCTACCCTTGACCACCAGAAAAGTCCGTTGTTTTAAAAGATATCTTAGATCCGTTTACACCAATCGATGCGTTATTTTTTTGTATTTTTTGGTCTATATAACTCAATTTGGCCAAATTCAGACTTGTACCCCTTTTCACTGGAGCCACAGATATATAGCCTATATGTCAATTCAGGGTATATATTACCTGTATGCCAAATTTCATGCAAATTCATTCAGTAGTTTTTGCGTGAAAGAGTAACAAACATCCATCGATACAAACTTTTGCGTTTATAATATTAAGTAGATGATAGTAAGATTATAAGCATTAATTTAACTTCAAATAAGAATGGTTAGGGTATCCGAGGTTTTCAGTTTAACATCTTGAATAAAGAAGTAAAAATGATTTTATTGATGAAGATTAATGATATACATGTCATGTACAGATAAACTTCTCCCTCTCTCGGTTCTGTTCCAGCGAGTGGCTCACCCATGCCACTTCAACTTTCATATTCTTCGGTGACTATAGTTCACCGAAGAATTTCTGTATTCCGGATTCTATCGCGCAAAGAAACACCGAGCATAGCTCTCTCCATAGTTGGTTGCGTGACTGAGCCTGGTTTGTGTGATGTGTGTGTTCTTCCACATTTACAGAATCGTGTTCGCCATTCGCGAAAAAAAATTCGTAATACGATGTGCCGTCGCAAGCTACTGCAGGGCTACTACGAAACTCGAAGTTCGTGTCGTGCGGTCCCTCTTACACTTATACTATTTAACACGAGAGCGAGAGGGATGGTACGATACGAACTTCGAGTTTCGTAGTAAACCTGCAGTTCACACATTCGCGGGGTGAATAATTTTGACATTTGCACACGAACATGGAAGACGTGATAATGGCGGCATGCGCGCGACATCTATTGAGTTTAAACAAATAATTCTTTAATTAATTAATGATAAAATTCGCACTTCGCTCCTCTCGCAATTTGTTTACACGTCCTGTTGGGTCAGCAGGGCTACTACGAAACTCGAAGTTCGTGTCGTGAGGTCCCTCTCGCTCTCGTATTAAATAGTGTAAGTGTCAGAGGGACCGCACGACCGACACGAACTTCGAGTTTCGTAGTAGCCCTGCAGGCGCTACTGGCGCTAGCTGTCAACAAAATGCAGGCGAATGTGTCAACAGTAAGTTCGTGTTCGGCCCTTAGGGCCGTATTTGACCTATTAGAGGCCCTGGGCACATTAGGATATGACCATAATAAAGCACTATTTAGCTATCTGTTATCGTTTGGTAATGGAGTCGGGACTGGGGGGCCCCAATCCATCGCGGGGCCCTGGGCACGTGCCCAGTGTGCCCAGGGGGAAGAGGGGGCCTGCGTGCCCTTTGATTCGCGTCCGAAAAACCGCTCCCAACGCGAGCGCGCGAATCGCGAATCGAGGCGCGAGGCGAATAGCGAGCGGACTGTTTATATCCCACCAAAAACATTCTGTAAAAAAAGAAAAGAATTAATTAAAGAAATCGCAGTAAATAACCTTAGACTTTGCACGACTTTGTCTAGATTTCATTACTTTTTAGAGATAAACAATCAGCTCCATCGAGACTTGGCTAGTTTTTGACAGAATGTTTTTGGTGGGATTTCACTTCTTTTTGTAGAAAATTTGTAAAGGCGGTATGTCGATCTCTAATAGTTTGGTTGAACTCTTGTGTTTTCTTATCAGGGTCACCATGTACTCCAGATCTTCGATTATCCTAGTTTTTATGGTTTTCCCTTTATGTGGCCATTAAACCCTAACTCTGTACCAAATTTCAGCTCTCTGAGTTTATCGGAAGTACTAGTTCTATTTTGATGATCATGAGTGAGTGAGTGAGTGTGTCATAAGTGCGAAACTTTGCTTTCGCTTAACTTCGGAACTAAATGACCTTTTGAAATTTTGGATTTTAAGTATGTGATTATAGCTTACTGGATGACGAAAATTTCTGCGTTCTGGTCTTATCCAGAGGTTCTCAAATAGGGGCCTGAAAATGCGGCGAAATGGTTCCAGTAAAGGATGGTACGGCAGTGTTTGCTTCGCGCTCGACTTGGCGGGGGCACTGCCGTGTCCCAGATATACGTGTTCGTTATTCGCCTCGATTCGCACGATTGTGTAAATGCAGTATTACAGTGTGGAGACGGAGAAGTGAACACAGATTTGTTGCATAGACGAATAGCTATCGTAAGGTCGTGCATGAGCAGAGTACATAGATCGATCTATTACGATGGCCACCATGACATAACCTTGCCGTGAACGATAATCATTAAACCGACTTCATAATACAGACAAAAATATAAACTTTTCTTTGAAAATAGTTCAGCCTTGTTAATGTACAGTCAGCCAATTAAGTGGTTTATCGGTATGCTACTATGGTAGTTCAGCTAGTATCTAAACCTACCTAGCCGCACAGTTTAACTGGTTTTTTTTACAAGCTTTTATTTAGTTTCACGCGTCCCGTTGTGTTTTGTTTGTTTTGGTCAAATCTTGCAAGTTAAATTCGACTAACTTCTAGTAGTCGGATTGACTTGAACTTTGGCATACCTACTTATCTAAATTGCGTGACAATACAGTAATCTGGTAGTGATCCGACATTCTGGTAGACCGGCCAGGATCGTCTCCGCAGGACTGAACTCTTCAACGGTTAATGGCATCGACTTAGGTATGCAAATGTAGTTTGGATGACAATACAAGTAAAGTCGACAAAAAGTACAGTCAGCAAAGAAGCTTGTATTCAAATGATTTTTTTACTAAAACTTATTTATTAGAGGAGGGAGGAAAACGAGCAAGCGGGCCATCTGATGGGAATCGATCACCACCGCCCATGAGTATCAACTACTCAAGGAGGGTCATTGCTCCGTTGTCGGTTAAGAAAGTGTTAGCTCTTTTCTTGTAAGCCCCGACGTTATAGTTATATAAATAAACAATATCGGCATCGGGGATCGGCTAGCGCAGCGTAGGACGTCCACTAACGAATGGACGGATGACCCGGTTAAAGCCGCGGGTTCACGGTGGATGCAGGCCGCTGCCAACCGAAGCGACTGGAGGTCTATGGGGGAGGCCTATGTCCAACAGTGGACGTCCTACGGCTGAGATGATGATGAAATAATATCACGGGACACTTGACACCAATTGACCTAGCTAGTCCCAAACTAAGCAAAGCTTGCACTATGGATACTGGCAACGAATAAACATACTTATATAGATAAATACATACAGACCCGAGAACAAACATTTGTATTATTCATAGAAATATCTGCCCCGGCTGGGAATCGAACCCGGGACCTCAAGCTTCGTAGTCAGCAGGTTCTCTAGCCACTTGGCCATCCGGTCGTCAAATTGTCCGGAAACACTGCTGAGTGCTGACTGAAGTTGATTTACCTACCTACGAAATTCGAAAATCGAAGTTCGTGTCTTTCCGTCCCTCTGACACTTAAGTATACTATTCAATACGAGAGTGAGAGGGACTGTACGATACGAACTTCAAATTTCAGAATAGGCCCTCTGGTCGATTCCACACATGTCAAATTCTGTCATTACACTACATGTAGCTGTGTGTGTAATCATTCACTTCAACTCTCGTGCCACTTACCTATATCTTGCTCTCGCTGACGCTTATTAATACGAGAGTGAGAGGGTGGTACGATACGAACTTCTATTTTCGCATTTCATAGTACCCCTGGCTACAAATTAGATTAAAGCATTAACAAGTTAAACATCTCTATCTCTTAGCAAAATAAATAACAAAACCCTCAAATACTAGTATACAGAACCCCATAACTTACGGTACGGTGTTATTAAAATTTGGTCATATCCTTGGCTTTCAATTACACAGTTGGCCAGAACTGTTCACAAAACCAAAAAGTCACTTACCTTCCAAACTCCTTTGTACATACGCCCTTTCGCGCCCGGAGCTAACATGGCGTCACTTGTCCGTAATGGCCGCCTTTCCCGCCTTTTTCGCTGTCAAAGACTTTTCGCGGCAAAATTCCGTTTCGTTTCTGCATCGGTGCGAGATTTTTGTGTAATAATTTTAATATTTTTAGCTGGACGAGCCCTTTGTTTGGACGGGTGGCTGCATTTAGTTACTTCTGTTTGCGTTTTATTATCTTGGTTTCGCATAATGCGCTATTTGCTAAGTTACGAATTGGTTTCAGTGGCTTGATCCTCGGCCTCTCAAACGAGGATTGTGGGTTCGAGTAGGTACCCGTAAGTTCGGAAATTTGATTTTCATGATTGATTTGATTTACTCTGTATACAAAGAGCTTTACGATTTATCTGTAACAATATCTCAATTATACAGCTAAACCGGCCAAGAGCGGGTCGGACACGCCCAAGATAGGGTTCCGTGGACATTCAGAAAAAAATCACAATATTTTTGTAAGAATTTCGTATTGTGTACGAAATCTTCCAAGTTAAGGTAAGTATATTTTTAGTTAAGGCTGCTAATAATTCTCGAGCAATCTTAGCCGCGATAATTTTTCTTGTAAATTTGATATACTTTGCTACAATCCTGTTTTTTTTTATTTTACGACTTTGTCAGCGTAACTGATAATATATATTCTCGTGAGCTTAACCGCGCGGACGGACAGATGGCGAAACTATAAGGGTACCTAGTTGACTACGGAACCCTAAAACGCCTGAACTGATTTTAATGAAACATTAGCTATGAACCATCGCAAGGAAATTCGCTTTCATGTAAAAATCCGCATCGGGTTCGGTACATCCGCTTGAAAGCTATGAAGGGATATATGCAACAGAAAGGCCGACATTGGCTTCAAACTTGTAGCTTACCATATCGAAAATACAAACTGAGACATGGATGCACAGAAAAAGCAGAAGAGACCAGCGCTGGGAATCGAACCAGGTCCTCGGCATTCAGTGCCTGCGTGCCATACCCCTACACTACCACTGGACAGGAGTACAGACACGAATTTCTCCTATGCACACATATCTCCGGTTGCTTTTTTCCACTACGCTACTTAAGCAGCAGCACTAGCGACATCTATGTTTCGCTGTCATCGAGAGACGTTACATTCTTTCGGAACTAACCGCTCACTGGTACTGGACAGCTGTTGCCCAGACTCCGTCCGTGTACAATTCGTTTATAGTTATCCCGCGGGAACTGCGAAATTTCCAGGATAAAACTATCCTATGTCCTTCCCCCGGGCACAAACTATCTGTATATCAAATATTATCTAAATCGGTTCAGCGGTTTGAAAAGGTATGTGACAAAAAAACAAACAGGCCTACAAACTTACGCGTTTATATTTTACCGCGGGCTTTTCACACTTACTATTATCTATTCTATATATGTATTTAAGTATGTATCTATATCTATATAATTATATTTATCCGTTGCTTAGTACCCATAACACAAGCTTTGCTAAGCTTACTTTGGGACTAGGACAATTGGTGTGAATTGTCCCGTGATATTTATTTTTATTTTATTTTATTCTGTGCACTTGCGAAGCAATTCAATGGCGAGTGGAGTTTACAATCCGTACTGCGGGGCTACTCCGAAACTCGAAGTTCGTGTCGTACCGTCCCTCTCGCTCTCGTATTAAATAGTATAAGTGTCAGAGGGACCGCACGACACGAACTCCGAGTTTCGAGTTTCGTAGTAGCCCTGCGTTCCTGTTACCCAGTAGTCACGTATTTTATGGCATGTTTCAATACGGAAACATATTAGCAGATTAGTTGGGTTAGTTTTAAATAGTTTTGAAGTGAGAGAAAATCTTTCCTTACCTTTGTTTTCTTTTTAAATTCGGCACCATCAACCGGTGCGGAAAGCGACGCAACGAGCCCGCACCTCCAAGTCCAAGGGGCAACGTCAGCGCCCCGATCCAATTCCAA
>NC_133499.1:7496409-7496646 GCF_025370935.1 Choristoneura fumiferana
GAACAGGTAACTGTTGAAACTACCTTATACTATCATCTGAGTGACACTATACACTAAAAAAAAATATTCTGATTCTGATTCACCTTTCTCTGAGACATCATCAGTAGATATTGGCACTCCAGCGGTCGGTCGAAGAATGAAACAGCTCGGAATGGACTCAGAAGTATTAAAGATGCCATTAAATATGCAATAGAATATTTAAAAATATTAGCATATTCGTTTTGTAGCGAAAGATAC